>NW_028255018.1:0-13017 GCF_964263255.1 Lissotriton vulgaris | reverse complement strand
ATAAAGTGGCGATAATTTTGTCACCCAGGCTTGATATTATGGCACAGAGTGCGTAGTGTACAGCAGCTTCTCTGTAAAATCCATAATTACCTTCGAGCAGTGACAACAGATACCTTACAACAGTCTGACAAACAGATCCACAACCTTATTACGCCACTTTTGAGTCACTTTTAACATGGGTAAAGTGACGCAAGGAGCTTGTAAATCTACGTTTCACTTTTCAAGAAAAAATCTCAACTCCAGACTCTGCGAGACAGTTTTAATGTTCTTTTCTCTCTCTTTCTCTCTCTCACTCTCTGTGACATAATTTCTCTTTCTCTCTTAAACTTATAGGCTATTCTGTCCACTTGCTAATGTAGAAGAACAGCCCAACTGAAGTTGTGAATTTCACTGGCTGAAGTCTTTGGCAGCAGTGTTTATACAACGGTAAGCACAGAGGCCTAGATCTCCAAAGCCTTCATAGCATTGCATTAGAAATAAGTCAACATATTTACAATCCCGTTATGGCACTTTTGTGTCAGTAACGCAGTAGGCACTTCCATATAGACACCACTTGAACGCGGCATTATAAAAAGTGAACTGTACGTGGCACAGTGCACACGTAAAACCATAGAGTTACCTTGACTTGTAATGGTTCAGCTCATTTACTCACATCTACATAATTCTAACCTCTAATTTTCTTTTTTGGTTTTCCAGATTACCAAGCGGACATCTTAT
The DNA here is from genome assembly GCF_964263255.1 of Lissotriton vulgaris. Lineage (NCBI taxonomy): Eukaryota > Metazoa > Chordata > Amphibia > Caudata > Salamandridae > Lissotriton > Lissotriton vulgaris. The sequence goes on along the minus strand of NW_028255018.1, from coordinate 12,300 downwards.
GAAGTCCATTTAATGATTTGCTTATAATATTGTTTGTTATTAAACTTATATTTCTACTTGTTTGCAATATAGTTATGATTAAGTTTCGTTTAGTTATTGTTTTAATAAAAGTTATTAAAAAAAAAGTACATTCTTCTTTTATTTTGTGGGGGGGAGGAGTGTATGACGGTCCACAATAGAAATAATGTTGAAATATTATAGTAAGATATTCAAGACTAGGATTGAAAAGTATTGACTTGTATTTCCTCTGAATAGACTACAACTTAGAAAAGAAATCAAAATAATATGAGACAATGTGTACCACATTTACAAACCTCTTGCAACACTTTCCCATGCAAACTTACTCCCCTACAAAATAAATGTTTGGGCCTCAATCATACCCTTCAAACCTCGGAAACAATCACCCCACAAAGATTTCTTCTATATTGTATGAGGAGCTGCGTGGCCCTCCGCCTACTGCCCTGGAGTCCACGATGCCCAGACCAGGTTGCTGCAGTGTTCTGGGGGGAAACAGCCATTACAACGCGGTCATAACCACGCGTGATGTCACCACGAAGCCATTAGCATGCATTTTGGGCCATATTATGAACAAAACGAGATAGATTATTGCCGCTTTATCGCCTTTTTGCTGCTGATAAAAGCAGGTATAATGTATCGCCTTTTGTTGATATTGCGTTTTGTTGATAATATGGCCTGAAACTCGTTTTATTAATGTAATTCTTTACTTACCTGCAATCATCCAGATTCCGTTGTTTATCACCCTTCACCCTGCCCCTCCCCCGCCCCCCCCATGCCTTTCCCATTGCAAGTCCCTCCACGGGCCGCGGCTGAAAGTGTTGAACTTCAAAACCACGAGGCACCTGTGTGTTTCTTCTTATTGCTGCAAACTCCCAATCCCTCTGTGGATCTATCAGGTAACAAGGATTACAGACACTTGACTACACTGACTTTTCCGCAAGGGAAAGGGAAAGTGGAGAGAGAAACAAACAAAACACTGGTTCTGCAGAATCCAGGAAGGTTTCTCTGGTTGAAGTGTGTCGGGTCTCAAGGTGTTGGGTTGACTGGTACTGTTCAAATACACAAACAAGAATTCAGAAAATATTGAACTTTAACTCAGAGCATACATTAATCAAACACACTTTATGGCAAGGAAAGGAACATACCAAAAAGTCTTCGGACCCTTGCTGTCACTTCTACAATTATCAGATACTTAGGACTCTTCACTATTTGTTTAATACCTTCAAGAAAAGCATGTACAAATTAAAGTCCAGCACCAAATATATTATCATAATAACCGTTAGTGTTGTTAGTGATTAGATTTGTTAATTGGAGATCTATATTCTAATCATACCTGATAATTGTCTTTTCTGTAATTCAAAGTGGGGTACTTGTCTGAAAAGAGAGTTGAAGGAGAAAACAAGAAAGACACCTAACGTCCTATAAGTCGAGCTAACTCTCAAATATACTCCTATTAAAATGGAGTTGAGTTGAATAACACAAGTCTGCATAAATAATATCTGTGAAACAATCATTTGTTGCCTTGTTCACTACGCAGTAAGCATAAGTTACATTTGTCTGTACCAGTGCTTGTTTTCTTGTTCACAACACAATGTTAAATAGATCGCCTTTTGCTTGCACAAGTACTGATAATATAAACACCAAGGTCTACAGAAACACTACCAGGAAAAACAAATATCAATGTTCGTTGTGGGTTTCATCAAAAGTAATCTCTTGCGCTTTTAAAAACCCCTCAGGCAGCTTACAGAAAGTTCTAACAAACGGCAAGGAATGGGTTAACAGAAGTCTTACTAGATTTTCACCGGAGGTGATGAAGTTCCAGGAAGTGTCCAGGGGAGGCGCCGGTTCTGATGGAAGTCTGAGGCATACTGGAGGACCGATGCTCAGGTAAGCCGGGAACTGGGGAAGGATCTCACTAATTGATAGGTTTGCTTAAGGAAGAAGATCGGCGCTTCTACTGCGGGCAGGATGCAGGCAAGAACTGGATCGGTGAAGGCATTAGGTCGGGTTTGGTGAAGGGCGGAAGTCGGGTTTGGTGAAGGGCGGAGGTCGAGTTTTCTCCTCGGGTGTTCTCCAGAAGAAGGACACAGGAGCTCTCGCGGTGACGCTCGAAATGAAGCGAAGCGTCACCGCGTCTGATTTGCAGTCTTTTCTACTTGTGCCCCAGAACGTTGCAGAAACTTCCCGACCATCACGTGCAAGCTATTCACTGTTGCACATGTGAGGGAGCGAGTGTGATGCCATTCCACTACAGCAACAAACAAGCACTGGCAGAGACAACAGCCAGCCTAAGGAATATACACACAAACGTTAAGCACCAAACAAGCAATGGCAAAGACAAGAGTCCCAAAATAACATGTGCACACTAGAGGAATTACACTTGTAACATCGTCTTGTTATACTTTTAAGGCAATTGGACAATGGCAGCATGAGTTCCCCTAACAGAAAGAAGCGGTTGAGATCTAGTCATTTACCACAGAGCTGTGGGGAATCCTTGGTGAGGCGCGCGATGACTAACGAGTGCGCACTTCACAGAAGACGTTCCGGAGTTCAGACCCATTTTCAATTGCTCTTTAGACATTCCTGAAGAGAAAGTGGAAATATTTCTGTGAGAGTTAAAGAACGTTGTTTGACAAGTTAGTGAGTAAGTAAACTTACCTGACATTATACACAATATTGAATGTACTCAGTCGATGTATTTTCTCTAACTTAAAACAAGATACGATAAAATTCATGTTAAGGAAGGTCTTAAGGGAAAAGAACACATTGAGTTAGGAATAGTAGGAAGACTTTTGAATTAAGAAGGAACATTAATGAAAAACATAAGATATTGAAGGATTGAGAGAATAGATAACGAGCAACTGCATAAAGAAAAGTTAGTAGAAGAACACGAGGAGATTAATAACATAAAAATTTGACAATAAACTGAGAGGCCTAGGTTAATGAATGTTACGTAATTATAGTTGTATAATTTTGCATAGTGGTAAAACTCTACTAATAGAATGTTATTAGATAATATTATTTATACAGTATTTTTTGTAGGCCAAAATAGGTGAAAACGATAGTTTTGTATTATATATTACGAAAAGTGATACAATTAACTGTTTATATTTTTATACAAGGAGCAAGAAAATAAAGGCAAAATTATGGAAATAGAACAGCCTCATACTCAGGAGATTTTGGATATTACTTTGAGTATAATTGAAGAACTAATCGTATCTGTCACAGGCAATGAGAGTGAAGAAGGAGAAATTAGTGCTGCAGACATGAATTGTGATTTTGAAGACAAAAGCTTTGATGGAGAATTTCAGGAAGTTTTAAATTATGTTGAAATTTTAGTAAAAATTAAGTCAGAAACTGCTGACGAGGAAATTGTTCTGAATGACATATCTGATGAAGTTGCATTGGAATGTCTGTTAAATTATGAGATGTTACAAGAATAAATTTATTGTTGAAAAATAATAAAGATTTGAGCACTATCCACTAATATATTTATTGTACTAAAAGTGAAGCAGTCTGTGGCGGCTGGTGACATTTGAAAGCAGTGGGGCGTAAAATCATTCTCATACTGCACCATAGCATGTGGATGTGCTGCTAGGAGTCGTAAGTCTTCAGCTCTGACTGAACCCGACCACACTGTCAAGACAGCCATAACAAGAAGACTGTACACAGTTACATGATAACCGGAAATTCCTGAATATCACTCAAGGTCAAGGATGTCAGCCTAGTTCATTATTAATATTCACTCTCCCAGTCCCACTCATTACCGCAGTGCTGACCTTCCACCTGTACTCGTTGTTGTAGTTGCTCCTCACATCTCTCTGAAGTTAGTCACTCAGATCTCCGACTCTAAGATTAATAATGCATCGCCTGGCACCCTGTGCAAAACTGTCTCGTCTACATACTTGATTTGAATGAATGCGGTCCGGGAGCAATGCATGATGCTTGCAGGGATTCAAGATAACAGCCTGGCCAGACTTACTTTGGACCTAGGGGGAATCAGTATACTGTATGCGGCTGCGGCGAGCCTTGGTGTGCATACGATTGCGATGCGAATCGGTGCAGGATACCATTCACTAACTTCAAAGCCCACCCGCCTACCATGCGATGCGTTATGCCCAGGGCGTGGGCAGAGAGAAATGTGGCTTTCTTGCTGATAGCAGTGAATTCAATGAGGCAGCAGGAGGCCCCTTTTGTGTGCAGTGGTCTGTACGGGGGTGAGCAGGGACTGGCCCCTGAACGTAAACATCCCTCGACCTCCCCCGCTCACCTAAAGCACCGATAGCTTAGTTGCCTCACGCAGAGGATGGGTTTGTTGGATAGGTCAAGGGAGGGGGTAGGTAAAGGGGTGTTAAAAACACCCCCTGCTGTACAACAAAGAAAAACTAAAACCACTTTACACTAGGAAATCAGACAGAAAAGAACAGGCAGAGACAAGGCTGTAGCAAGGTGAGAAGGGCGCTGCTGTTGGTATAATCTTAATGCACGCAGCCCCATGACCGGCACCACCCCTCAGAAAATTGGCGCCCTGGGTCCAGCTCGCCCAAGCTAAAGGCCAGGCCCGAATCCAACCCACCGTTACCACCTACCCCATTGGTGTAGCCAGTGTTTAGAGAGGGAGGCATTCTGTCCCCCCAAGGGGTGTCTGGGTGGCAGCAGGCCCTCACCCCCACCCCCCAAGAGGACGTCACTGGATAGGAGGAGGGTTGAGCCAGAGACTAATACTACGTACGTAAGTGGGTAAGACAAGTAGTCTCGCCTCTGGTTTTGTTTGTGTCTGAAATCCGGGCAGACTGGGCACCGGAGGGTACAATGCCAACATAAGCGCCGTTCAAGCATAGTCAGACAGTTAGGTGTGGTGTGCCACCTGCGTGCCCCTTTGCCGTGGATGCAGCTTAACTCCAGACGGTCTCCGGCCTTACCCTGTCTCTTCACACATTCGTGTCCGAGACGTCCGGGCAGATCTCTCTAAAGTAGGGATCGTTTCATTCATTCAAGCCACCCGCTCATCACCAGCAATAAAGTAAATACCTTTTCCCCCCTTCCAGGCCGGTGCACACTGCCGAGGCTCAAATGTAGAATGGGTATTACATTTATTGACAGTTGCGAGCCGGCCCAGGCCCTGACACTTGTTTCTGTAGAGGCCGCCAGCCCGGGATTACAATTAGGGTGTGAAAACTGAAAACTCTGCAGCACAACAAAAGGGAAGGGCAGACTCACCGTGACCTGTGTTTTCTGTAATTTTTTCAGAAGTTGAACTTTACTACTCATTATGATTTAGTAAATCATGACATGCCAGATGCCACCAGGCACCCACACACGCACCGGTCCGCGCATGCACACCGCACACGCACTGACACACACAGTCACTGACTGACTGTGATAAAAAAACTTACGTTTTTAGGAAGAGTGCAGACTGAGTAGAGAAGAATAGAATTGCTGCCAGTCACGAGATCTACGGCGCTCACTCTCCTCCTCGTGACTCTACTTGTTGTTGTGTAGTGTTGCTGGTGGCACGCCAGGCGCGGTGACGTGCCCACAGCGGCCAATCCCCACTACATGCCTTGCCATGGCCACATGTGATTGGCCTACACAGTGCATCAGCACTGAGCACAGCCGCCACCCACGCGCGGAACGGAACCATCCTGTGTGCGCGGTAACTCACTCAGCCAATCCTGGCGCAGCATTAACAGTGCCACTGCGCCAGGATTGGCTAAGCGCAGGGCTAATACTGCCCATAATGAGACCCGGGGGAGCCGGGTCCCTGCCTGTTGGACTGCTAGGGGTGGGGGAGGAGGAAAGGTACTGCAGCGTGTGTGCGCATGCGAGGGCAAGTCATAAAAATGACTTGTCCAAAATGCGCACACTGCTGCCTGCTGCCTGCTGCCCTGCCATCCTTCTGCTCAACTGGCTGTGCTCTGTCACAGCGCACGCTGCCTGTCACTCAAAGGCTTCAAAGCTACAGGCCCGCCCCCACACCCTTCCGCAATGAGGTCAGGTCCGAATCCAATGATGATTCTGTGCTGCTGGTGCTGGTGCGTGCTTCTGGTTACACAGCCCTTTGATCATAAATCGATTGAATGGCAATGGCATGCGTGACACTGCAGTGACGGTCGTCCTGGACAGTGGGGCAACTCCCCAACGCCCCCAATGGACGCACCGCCACTGGAAGCAGTTATAGATTCAGTTATATATTCTTTAAATGTTTGTATTGATTTGAAATATGCAAAGTGGGTTTGAGGGTATCGATTGCTTAAAATCCGTATGGAGTATACATGCAGTCTTGTATGCAGCTGCAAACTTGTGTTTTATGCCTTCAGTTGCCCAGTCTGTATTCTTAGACTTCCTGCAAACACTGTGACACTGCTGTTTTAGTATTGTAGTGAGCCAGTCAGCAGTATGTTCTTTTCATTGTACCGTGGTAAAACTGAAGCTGTAATAAATTTAGTTAGGAACTTTTTTAGCAGAGGTGTAATGATCAGTCAGTATTTAGATACTCATGGATTAAAAGAGGCCTTAGTGCATAGGCTGTTTTGAATCTTTATAGACTGTGCATGCACTGTTCTATGCACCAGCAAACTTATGTTTTATACGTCCAATTCCTCAATGTGTATCCTAATACTTCTAGCAAACATTCTCACACTACTGTTTCAATATTGTAGTGACCCATTCAGCAGTATGTGTTTATCTGTATACTGTGGTACAACTGAGGCTGTTATAAATTCAAACATGTTCTTTCCTTGCACTCTTGTAATCATCCACTCACTATCTAAGTACTCATGCATTAAAATAGGCTTTAGGGCATAGACTGCTTCAAAACCCATATACACGATGTATGCAGTCTTCTATGTACTTGCAAATTTGTGTTTTATACGTTCAATTTCCTAGTTTGTATAGTTACACTTCCAGCAAACACTCTGTCACTGTTGTTTTAGTTTTGTAGTGACTCATTCACCCGTGTGTAGTAATCCTATCACTGCATTAAAACACTAATGGGCACATATACAGTAACTGGCATATCCCCAGGAATATGTCAGTTATTGTGCTCAGTGACACCACCACCATGGATGCGCCGTATTTACAATGTGGTGTACCATGGGACAAAAACGGCACATATATTTGATGTATCTGTGCTGTAAATGTGGTGCATTGTTTGAGTTATTTTGCAAGTGCAACGCATCTCCAGAACGCATATTACATATATATATATATATATATATATATATATATATATATATATATATATATATATATATATATATATATATATATTACCTACTGGCGGTCGCTAGTAGCTAGGTATAGTTAGGATTATTTTGAATAGGGAAATTGCAACATTCTATTGTGCATAACTTTGGTGCCGGTTGAGGAATCTGCCTGACAATTTCTTCAAATTTGCCTCGCGGCGCTCCGGTCCTTCCCTAGAAGTTTGGGGGGGATTCGTCAAGCGGGGGCCGAGAAAAAAGGGGGGTCCCAAAACGTGTTTTCCCCATGTTAATTTCCATAGGGTGGTCGACCTCACTTTTAGCCCGAATGGCTGAATGGATTTCCACCAAACTTGGCAAAATTGTAGGGACTGGTAGCCCGATGTGCCTTTGCTATGTCTCAAGATATGTGCTCCTGTGGATTTTGAGTAATTTAGGTTCAAAAAAATATATATATCTATAAGCGTGCCCCAGTAGGCGCACCGGGGCGCTAACCAGCGCGCTTCGCGAGTTTGCGCGCGGAAACCTGATTGGCTCTCGGGTGTCTGTCAACATTCCAAACAGTCCGGAGCGGCCGCCATCTTGTGTCTCGGTAGGATCGAGACACAAGAGGTGGCAAAAACAAAGGGGGAAATGACCAAAAGGGGGCAGAGTAGACCCCCCTGACTCCCTAGGTTTGATGTGGGGGCCATAAAAGGGCCCCGCGGGGCAAAACAATTAATTATTTTATTTTTTTCGATTTGCGCGGGGAGCGCCAGCTACGCGCACCGGGGAGTGTACCAGGGAGCGTACCATGGGGGAAAAATAATGACAGAGTTTTTAAAAAATTTAGCCTTTTTTATAAATTGGAAGTAGTTCTAAAAATAACTGGTTTTTTTCTTCTTTTTGTTGTTTTATATTTTTTTAAATGTGTTTTTGAACATTTTGTACTTTTTTTGGCTTTTATGAACAATTATATATTTTTTTGTTATTTTTATGGGGAGAAACAAAAAACAGGGAATTGTAAATGGCTCAACTGAAGCAGAAAAAAAATCTGGAAAAAATTATTGTTTTTTGGGGCAATTGTGGTTGTTACCAGCACGGTTGATGAGCTTTATGCTTTGCTCACCATAGGTGATGGTCTTACCACAAAATATACAAGTGATCTTGTATTGCCCAAACTGGGGTTGTGTGTTTGGGACCATCTCCCTTGCCTCTGGTCGCGATGGAGTGGGTTGCTTTCTTTTGGAGGTGCTGGGTGAAGATTCGGGAGGGTTTGTGGCCAGTTCTCGGACCTCTGCCGCAGCATAGTTGTTGGGATGCCTACGCTGCATGTGGCGAATCATGGTGTTATTGCCAAATGAGTATTTCTTGTTAGGGTTCCCCCTTGAAAGTTCCATGTTACAGATTAGGCAAGTCACCTTTGGCGCATTCACCTTTTTGAGGCCACTTGGGATGGAAAAAAAACTCCCATACAATGCGCTGCTTTGGCCTATATGGGGTATTGTCTTCTGGCAGGAATATCCTCCTCCCCTCCTCCTCCTCCCCCTCCTCCTCCTCCTCTTCTTCATCTCCATCACCACTGTGGTGTTGTGGTGGTCCTCTTGGTGGTGGTGGTGGTGGTGGCTGAGATGCTCCTGCTGCTGATGCTACTGAAGCCATTTTTCAGTCCAAAAAAGTACAGAGAGGTCTTTCAACAGGTCTTCTTTACTCAAAGTACAAAGTGAGAATGAAGAAAAAAGGTGGGGGCTTTCATCATTAGGAAAAAAAACTGTCCTGAACCAATGAAAAGTGTTAATTTCAGATCACATGACCAGGGCTTTCATCATTTGGAAACCAAAACTGTCCTGCACCAATAAAAAGTGTTATTTTTAGGTCACATGACCCGACGTGCTTATGCTACGTGCCCCGGGCGCACCCAAGGGCGCTTCGCATAAGCGCGTTGGATGCTTACGTTGCGCGATCATATGCGCTCGAGTGCTTCCGGGTACGTTTACGCCGTGCGTATCACGCGGACGCAGATACGTGATACGTCGCGATGATGTTTTCGTTCACGGCAAAAGCGCTAACGGGACGCTCATTGGTACGCGCCCTAGGGCACGCCGCAAGACTGCGCATTCCGGTGCGCTCACCGGGACGCACCCCGGAGTGCTCCAGGGCAAAAAAAAAAACATGAACAATATACATAAAAAAAATAATATTACATAAATATACATTAGAGGATTCATTATAAAAAATATTACATTTCATAGCTATAGAAATTTGCTATTAAAAAACCTTTGAAATTCATTGAAAAAACCAAAGGTTTCACACCAGTTATAGTTAGGAATTAGCATTTAAAAAACCAATGAAATTCACTGAAAAAACCATAGGTTTCACACCAGTTATAGTTAGGAATTAGCATTTAAAAAACGTATTAAATTCACTGAAAAAACCATAGGTTTCACACCAGTTATAGTTAGCTGGAAATGTTACTGACATAAAACCATTGAAATTCCCACGTTATAGTTAGTTGGACTCACTATAACTTGCGCGCCTGCAATGCACTGCTGATGACGTCACATATTACATCACTCATGACATGGTCAGTGACATCACTCATGACATCACTGATGACACCATCCAGTGAATGTGTGTCTTTCAGTAAAAGAAATATGTTTTATATATGTATATGTAAAGGTCGATGGACAAATAAATGTTTAAATCTCTGTCCTCTTTCTCAATGGCTGTGGGCTGACTGCTCGAGTTCATTCTGATTTCGTAGCACTATATTCATTCAACGTCCTGCCCCTTTGTGGGTGTGGCTCCTGGCATCTTGGGACTCGTAGTGCCTGACAATTTGAAACTCTCAGTGAGTAGAATGAACACTCGCAAATAGTTCACAGTTGTTGCCCCAGTGGGTGGAGGGGGTTTCTCATCTCTGAAATTCACCTTGCTTTATGACGAAGCCTCGGAATTTTTTGCATCCATTTCGCGCTGTCTCAATCTTGAAACAGCTTTGGTCTGCCTTTCAGGCAGCGGGATCCTTTAGCGACCGGACACAGCTGCAAATATGAAATTCAAAAAGGTTGCCCCTGTGAAAGAATCCACAAGCAAATCTTATTTCTTCCTTTTTAATGGACTCCGCCTGCCGGTAAATGCAGCGTGATTACCACCTTTTACAAAGTTCTTAGGCTCACACTCCAGACGCGTTTCAAGGATCTCTGTCATCTTTCTCAATGGCTGTGGGCTGACTGCTCGAGTTCATTCTGATTTCGTAGCACTATATTCATTCAACGTCCTGCCCCTTTGTGGGCGTGGCTCCTGGCATCTTGGGACTCGTAGTGCCTGACAATTTGAAACGCTCAGTGAGTAGAATGAACACTCACAAATAGTTCACAGTTGTGTCCCCAGTGGGTGGAGGGGGTTTCACATCTCTGCAATTCACATAGGTGCAATGGAACAGAACGTACTTTGGCACACAGCACACAACCATTGATAAATGGGACAGGAGTCCCAGAAACGCGTCTGGTGTTTGTGCAAGAACTTGAATGAAGCTGTTGGTGCGCTGCTATTTACAAGCCGATGGAGTCCAAATAAAAGGAGCTATGAATTTTGCCTGTGAATTCCTTTCTTAAGGGCAACCTGTCGAATTTATATATATATATATATATATATAATTTAATACTTTTTTAGTGGTACATTTTAGATAAATATTTATTAACTAACATTTGATGTATATTTATTTAAATTCTCTATTTTTATTATGCATATTTATTTAACCATGGATTTCATCATTTTAGCCTTTATATAACCAATTTTAAAGGTTTTTATTTACTGGCAATTCTATGAGGTACTATTGGCTCAACTTCTCTTTGATATGCATTATATATAGATTGTACTGTGATGATATAAGAATACAATAGTCATAACCTTAATATGGACTGTTGCACATATTCATCCCGTTAAAAAGTGTTACAGTAAGATATCAGGGTTGAGCTATATGATTATTCCCCTTGGATACGTTCCTATGTGGTTGGTATTGGTATTCATACCGTGACTTTTTAACACAAACTCCCACTATCAGAGAAAAGGGAGATTCTGAAAACAAATTGGGCCACCCTCCGGTATTCATACCGCTATTTCGATTTTGCTGTAACCATTTACACCATTTGTTGCTTGGTCATTGCACATTGGTTCTAAAAATACTAAACACCCCAGTATATACACTGCCATTTATAAATATGTCTTTAGAGCAATGGGGCTCCATTGCCTAAGTTAAGGGTGTTCACTGCCCACAACAACAAAAGCTGTAGCGCTACTATATTTATAAACTATGCACTTTATTTGATATATATTTACACACTGTTTGCACTATGCTCCGTTTTTTATCAGGACTTGTTTTTTTAATATTTATCAGAACAACTATTTTGCACATGCTTTTAGCTATGGAACTAAAATAACATGTTCTTTTATGTATTCTGGAAACGTTTGGATAATGTATTTGTAGTGTTTATTTATCTTTTAAATCTACAAAAACTCTTCTGTTTCCATTGATAGCGTATACATGTGACCTTTTGACTTAACGTATTTAAACCAATGCCCTGTAAGAACTGTGGCATGTGATCAAGCGCTCGTGGAAGCACGAAACGCGTCATGACGACTTTGAACACCGTGGAATAAAATACCCTTGCACTTATTTTGGGTCCGTGTCCGTGTTTGCTGTTTGACTTCTCTGCAGCGTCTACATTGGATTTTACTGGAATATATAAATATATATATATATATATATTTATATATATATATATATATTTATATATATTAAAAAGTTAGGTTTCAGGCACGTTATAGTTAGGAATTAGCATTTAAAAAACCTTAGAAATTCAGTGAAAAAAATATAAGTTTCAGGCAATTTCTAAGGTTTTTTAAATGCTAATTCCTAACAATAACGTGGCTGAAACCTACGTTTTCTTCAGTGAATGGCTAAGGTTTTTTTAAATGCTAATTTCTAACTATAACTTCCCTGAAATTCAGTGAATTTATATATTTATATGTATGGCAAAGAAAAAATCTCTTATCCGGCCTATCTTATTATCAGTGAGGGAGATTCAATGTTGTC
>NW_028255017.1:0-18254 GCF_964263255.1 Lissotriton vulgaris | reverse complement strand
ACAGTCACCAACGTGACTAAACAAAACCAGGGACCCTATTAGGCCCCTTGGTGTCATGGAAGTTGTGCCCCCGTCCTGAAGAAGGAGCATATGCTCCGAAAAATGTCGATGCACACCAGAGGTACTGCCCATAGTCACGACAGATAATTACCTCACACTGCACTTCTTTTAACAGTACCAGCCCGGGGTTGTGAATAAATTTTTTCCTGTACACCCACGAGCCAGGTACTTTTTAAACCTTCACTATATCCCACCACTCACATGTTAATACCCCTACCACTTCCACCACACACACCACACATAGTCTAACTTTCAGTGCTCCCGCGTAGTCGTAGGTCGCAGCACGCCGCATCCCGTTAGAGGGGTGCGAAGACCCCTATGATGAAGCATGACACCAAGGGGCCTGTTGGTGTGTGAGGGGTATTTTACAAAACACTGAGTGTCCCCACACCTGTGGCTGACACCTTTCCCTTTCCACTGTGAGTAGGATTCCTTTTCTTTATGTAACAGTGCCCGTAGAGTAAGAATCCTATCTCTGCACTATACCTCCCTCCTGTTGTTTTTTTGTATCTAGGCAGTGCAGAGCTGGGGGAGTTCCCCCGACACACTACACACACATAGTGACACACATTATAGTTAAGAAGCCAGCGGTTACCACATAATGGAGGACGAACACGGCCTCACCTTTGGGGAAGATGAAATTAATAAGATCCTCCCGGCCATCAACCCCTTTGAAGGCTTGAGCAATCCAGAAACCGGTCCGAAAATCAATGACTGGAATGAATTAATGAATCTCAGACGAAACCAAATAAAAGCAGCCCTTCATGGTCTATTCATGGCCGAATATTTACGGAATAAAATGGCGCCACCAGGGTTGATTGTTAAGAATGAACCACTTATTTTTCAAAATGACTTGGTCTTTAAAAAAGAGTGGTCATTGATATCCTGGCACTGCTCAAGAGACTGGTTAGTCCTAATAGTTAAAACAGCAGCTAGGATCACTCAGGAGTTGAAAATTGAGATCAACAAAATAGAAGTACAGCTTAACACATACATATCCCCCGCAGATCTGAAAATAAGGCTGGACGAATTAAATCAACAAATGACGGATTTTGAATTCACCCTAAACCAGAGCAAATCTAACAAATTAACCAAAGATAAGGCCAAATTCACACCAGAGAGTGCATACCCCTACACCAAACCTGACTACGTTCCAAAATATTCCAACAGTGATGCTGATAGCGATGTTTCGGACAATGAATCCTTGGGTTCCAATTCCAGGGGCAACAGAGGGTCCCGACCATGGAGTGTCGCGTTCTAATCTAGGACCCTGATCGATACTGTGACCTTATGCCCCTATACGGCTATAATCCATTTATTCCCCTATATTGGCATAACCGATCAAATGCAATATTCAGAATCTCGTCTCTGACCTCACACATTCAGAGCCACATTCCTATGCAGCTTCCTCTGCAGCTCATTAGTAAATGACACAGCAGAAGCCACTATCTAACATTCCTAGATTAACACTCCGAGTTCTTCAACAAGATAAAAACTCAGCAACCTGGGAAAGCCCCGCTTGCTATGTTTTGATTAGTAATAGAATTCTAATGAGCACTAAGAGACGATCACTTCCTAGTGACATCTTTATTGACGTCTTATGTCCAAAAACTTACGTCAAACAAGGCACCTTTCAAGTATAAAAATTACCAACGTTGCCTTAAGCAAATGCTAGCTGCCTCATAGACATCGCTGCCGTTATCGCTGCTGATGCTATCGCTGCGAACGAGCGAACGATGGTGTGGTGAACACAGGAGCTGAACAGCCGTCCCCCTGCAAGAGCCCAGCAGATGCAAGCTGCCCGCGGACGCTGCCCCTCCTCCTCTTCCTCGACGCGCTGAGAGAGACGCTGACTTTTCTCCTACCGAGAAAATCCAGCTCCGGCGTTTCCAGCCTACTCTTGCGAGTGACTGGGATATCGAGTCCTGAAGGAGATACAAGCCCTCCAACTTTCTATTCCAGAGGTATGGTGTTGACTAAACCCTTAGAGAGAATTCTTGAAGCAAACCTTGGCAAAACCAACTTAACTAAAACTGCTACTTACTTACTCCCTTCCAAGTATTAGGCTTAGGTCAGGTACACTGGGGTAGGCGTAGTTAGAAGCACCAGTTGAGTACGTTAGCTAAATGTATATATGAATGTATATATGTTTTATTCATTTTTAACCATTGTATGGCTAAGAAACCATATCAATGCTTTCACAGTATTATTTCGCAATACTCATTTTACTGTACGTACTTTTTATAACAACAAGTCTTGCAATTGTGGCAATTCATTTCTCTTGTATGAGAAGAAAGACTGTTCAATAAATAATACCTTTTATTGAAAACGCCTGTCTCTCTTTTCTCTACATATTGTGAAAGTAATCTGCACAAAAACTGACTGAGTAAAATAACTGTCTATTGTTTCACACGACTCCAGAGATTGACTCTTATCTGAGGAGCAAAGTTGTCATGTTGCACGGTTGTTGAAAAACTGAATCCCTTCTTGTCTGTGCCAGGGAAGCTGCTCACTTCCTATTCAGTCAAGAAAGTTTCCAGTGACCTCTGAGCTAGTTGGTAACAAAACCCAATTAAGTTTAGCATAGTCAGTGGAGACCTGGAAGATCCGCACTTCTACGTCCATACTACTGTTTATGTTATTCCAATGCGCAGGGCCTATTGGGAAAATAGGAACTACACTACATGGCGCCCAACGTTTGGTAAGGCGATATACTAACGCAAGACGTTAGAGTAACTCAGTCGTGCATTTTTCACACAGACCCCTTTCTCCCGTAAATACTCCAATAGACGTCTGGAGTGGGTGAAAGGTTAAAATCCGCCCGAACTCAGTAGGAAGAGATTCCTATGTAAAGCTCTGGTTTATTCAACGTTGAAGTATACAGTGTTCCAAAATATTGTGCACCTAATCTTGGTCTCCTTGGAGACCTGCTCTGCAAAACCTGCATTTATAAAATGTCAGTAGAAAACAACAGAGCTGATGCCGCAGTAAATGCGACTCAGCAGGGTCCCGACGGGACTACTGAACCGGGTGCGATAATCATCCCGGCACATTTAAGAAAATCTATAACGTCAAAACTTATAGAAAATGGACTGACCACACAAGGTGGCACAGTCGTCTTCGTGATAGAGGCACACGAATATCGGCAGACAGAGGTATTCTATTCATGGATAAAATTTCCAGCGGCAAACGCCGCAACACATGAGTTCCACTATTATAAAATAGAGGATCCACCGGTAGAGTACGCTCCTTTCGAGGAGATTGAAATCCCATTAAAATTCCAAGAGCACCTGCTCTGGTTTAATGGCGCCCTAAAACAAAATGATCATATTACCAGGCTCGGTCCACTAGGTAGACCAGGAGCAACGTGGCCGGTTCTAGCCAGCTACACACCACATCCGGACATTGATAAAATGTCTAGAGAAGAACTTTTAGCACAGCTAAAAACATTAATTAAAATACATAGGCAATTAGTCCAATATGTAATGCGGACTGCTACAGTCCAAACAGCTGTTAATGTACCACAGTTGACCCCTAATCAAGGGGAACACAAATAAAATTACACCACAGAACATACAGTCATGTCTTGGTAAAACACCCATAAAACGGGAACAAATTCCTTTCTGGTTAGCGCAGAAAATTTCTCAAATAGAGGCAGTATTTCCGAATACTACCCCTATTGAGAAACATAGGATCCTGACCATCTGCCTTCCAATGGGGGTCGCACCACACGTGGAGGACTGTGACACTTGGGGTACAGTCTTTGCTTCCATTTACACAAAAACACATGGTGTTCCGTCAATGGCGGTAATACCAGAAGTGCTAAAACAGATTCAGAATGAATACGGTCCAGAGCCTGCTTTAACTCTTGGTATGAAATTACTGAAAGACTTCAAGCAGGTCTCTGCTATATTACTAGCCAATATAAAAGGAGAAGCGGCATCTGTGGCGATCCGCCAGAAGTTGAAGGAAACAGATATAACAGATCAACCAATTGAGCTTGCCAGAATCATAGAAAAATGCTATGAAGAACTAGGTAGAGACAGCTTGGGTGGAAAACCAGTAAAGCCCCAACTGCTCGAAAATCCTGAAAAATTATTTATTAAAAATAATTCAAACACTCCTAAAAAGAGCTGGGATGGAAATAAACAATCCACTCCCAAAGAAAAAGTTTTCCAGTCCAGAGGAAGGTCTCCTCGACGGAGAGAAAGAACTCTGACTCGAGAACACCAGTCTCCCCAGAGGGAGCCCTCTGAGAAAAGATATAACCTTAGAAATAGGGATAATTTGAAGAAGCCTGATAGATATCAAAGTATTGATACACGTCCCTCTCGATCTTTTTCGCAGAAATCGGAAAGAAGAGGACGGTCAGACCCAGGAGAGCACACCAAGTCCAAAGACAAGGAACCTACTCAGAGTAAAAAATCTCAATTTCCAAAAAAGAAGGTAGCCAGTATTAGAGTAATCGAACATGCCGAGAATACTGAGGACACAGTTGAAAAACGGGGAGTGGGCACAGACAATGTTAGACAGTGCAGCAGAAATCAGTATAGCCCGCAAGATCTTGATGAGTCATCTGGAGACAGTGGACACGAATGAATACATTCAGGTTGAAACTGCCGATACCAGAGTTAGCGAGCCCCATAAGATATACGAAATAACATTGCTTATAGAGGGTGATAAGACTAGGAAAATAAGGGGTCTATTTTGGGATAAACTCTCAAAAGGCTATGATATTCTGTTAGCTGAAAAAGATTGACCCCCAGAGTTTGTCAGGGAGTGCCCTCGTGGCGATGAAATGATTATACCTGCCTTCTCGAATCACATTCCGATTCACAAAAAATATACTTATGCAAGGAAATGGGCAGTAGCCCAGTCACCGGCATTATATAAAAATCATGTAGGATGGGTGGACTCTCCTCCTCACAAAATCCAGTTAAAAAGTCAACCAACTGCACAAAGGCAGTATCCCATTAAGCAAGAAGCTAAAAAACAAGTCAGGGAGATTTTAGATCAACTTGAATACCAGGGGGTGATTGAAATATGCACCTCTCAAATGAACAATCCTTTGTTTCCTGTCTCCAAACCAGACAATTCATATCGTCTAGTTTTGGACTACAGACACCTTAATGCATGTTGCAAAACATTTGCAGTACAAAATTCGCATAGTGCTGCACTAATGAATAACATAGTTAGGAAAAAATATAAAACGACATTAGACATATCTAATGGTTTCTTTTGTCAAAACATTGCACCAGAAAGCAGATACTTGACCGCTTTATCAGTAATGGGGTCACAGAAAAATTTCTGTAGGCTCCCACAGGGATTCAAGAACAGCCCAGTACTATTCTCAGCTAGAGTAACAGAGTTACTACAAATATATGATGATGAGGCATTATCTTACGTAGATGATATCTATCTCACAGACGACGACTTGGATACTCACTTGAAAAGAGTGAACACCATTATACTTGGGTTCGCAGCAGAGGGTTACAAATTCAACTTTAAAAAGTCCCGAATTGCCCATCTGACGGTATTATTTTTAGGATACGAATTATCAAGTGAAGGAAAAAGCCTAGCGGACAACTTCTTAGAGAAGTGCGCTGTGTTCCAAGCTCCAAAACGCTGAAGAATTTACAATCGATTCTAGGTTTCCTGAATTTCGATAGAACTTACATTCTAAATTACGCGGAGAGGGTTAAACCTCTCTACAAACTAATTAAACCTGATTTTAAACAAATCAATTGGACTCAAAAACACACAGAAATTTTGAGATCACTGCAAACAGACATGTTAGCAAAAACAAAATTAGATACACGTGACAACACACGCAATCTTGTAATCCGAGTCATCCCAGGAAGATGCGGATTCACGTACCTGACCTCTAATGAGGGAGAAAAGGTACCAATTTCAATCAAATCTCACTTGTACACACAAGCAGAAAAAACATTCAGTCTCACAGAAAATACTGTGAAAGCAGTAGAAACTGCATTAGTGAATGAACGAGAACTAGCACATGGCAAAAGGATCAATATCCTCACAGCGGAATCCGCCTTCGAGGCGCTATTCAGCCCAGTAAACCTGCCTACAGTGTCACTGGATCCGAAATGGATACAGTATGTAGATTCTCTAGGAGCGGAAGATGTGAAATACTATTTCGCCCCGCAATTAAAAAACCTGAATGATTTAGAATATGAAGAAGAATATCCTCTGCCAATCGAACTTCTGCCTCTCCCACAGTACGCCTGTATAATCTATATAGATAGATTTGTACAGCATTTCAACGTAGAGAACAAATCCTACGATGCAGCCTGTGCGATTGTTAAAGGTCGTTGGCTGTGCGGTAAATTCAGACCGAAAATAACAAAAACTGAATCAGTGAAGTACTGTTCGGCTCAGAGAGCTGAAATCATATCTTTAAAGATGGCGCTTGAAAATGCAGAACGTGAATTCCCGACACTAATCGTGTGCGATTCTCATTTTTGCGTCAATTCTTACAATAATAAGTTGCAGAGCTGGATTGAAAACGATTACAAAGATGACACAGGTGCCACAATAAAGCATGAATTGCTCTGGAAACAGGTAGCTCTTTTACAGAAAGAACTACAAAAGACTCACATGATACACACTCTGAGTCATCAACGTGATGGCGTTCACGTTGCAGAGATTTCATTGGCTAATACAGCCACAGCGGAAGCAACTAAACCGGCTTCCGTAGCCACAAAAAAGCGTTCAGAAAAATACATAGACGGGGAAACCATGCTGGCAGTAAAAACGTCCGTAAAAGGCGACTGTGCAGCACTACCCGTGAACTATCCACTCAATTATTTTATTTTTATTTTATTTTTATTTATTTTAATTTCTTATAAAGCGCAGGAATCAATCCCGGAGGGGTATCTCCGCGCTTTGCCAGCTAAGACAGTTTTTAGGTGGGGCAGCCTGAAGTTTATGTAGGTGGAAATGCTTCTTGGAAGAGGAGGGTTTTTAAAGCCTTTCTAAAGGACAGGTGGTTTATGGTGGTTCTTAGATTAATGGGAAGGTTGTTCCAGAGGGCAGGACCAACAGCGGAGAAGGCACGGTCACCCTGTCTAGTCTTCTTTGTGATGGGAGGTTTTAACAGGGCTTGATTGCAGGAGCGCAGGGATCTGCTAGGCTGGTACAGTTCAAGAGATTGGGCTAGGTATTTGGGGCTTACTCCATACAGACATTTGTGTACCGTACAACAGATCTTAAAGTGGATGCGCTGTCTTATGGGAAGCCAATGCAGTTCTTTCAGCAAGGGCTTGGAGGGAGTCCTGGCAGGTACACGCATGACCAATCTGGCTGCCGTATTCTGGACCACCTGCAAACGGCCTACTGCATCCGTACTAGCTAATGTCAGCAGGCCGTTACAGTAGTCCAGGCGGCTGGTTACCAGGGCCTGTACAAGTGTCTTTCTGCATGTGGCCGGAAGGAAAGGAAAGACACGTCTGAGTAAACCAATGGTGTGAAAGCACAGACCCGCAATGTAGTTGGTGTGTTCTTTCATGGTCAGTTTTTGATCAAACTTCACTCCAAGATTTTTTATGCATACGTAATTGATGCAAACTCCGTTCCTTTTGCTCGAATCCCTGGAGTGGGGGATAGGGTAATTCCAAACATGAACAGGAGAAGATTCCTATTACAGGAGGCACATATGGGGTTGGGTCTGAGACACCAAACAATCAGGGACTCTCTGAGAGAATTGCAATCAGAGTACTGGTGGCCGGAAATGACTGAAGGAATTCATGATTTTGCAAAAAATTGTGAAGACTGCAACAGAGATCGCAGTGGAGAACCGGCCAGTGTAGTGTCAGAAACCCTAATAGAAAGCATAGGGTGATCTATCCGCGCAATCAAACAAGAGAAACGCGTCCCATTGTACATCATTAAGGCTAAACACACTTAAAAAATGTGGCCCCAGCGCTCGGCTGACGCCAGAACGGTTATAAAAGATCTGCGAGTCTTTATCGGCAGATACGCAATTGCCATGTTCCATTCTGACCAGGGTCCTGCTTTCAGCTCTCGAGCTTATAAGGAGGCCATGGCTAGCATGGGAGTTGGGTTGCGGTATTCTTGTCCGTCACACCCCGAAGGGAACAGTGTGGTAGAAAGAAAAAACTGGGACATAAAGCAATCTATAACAGCGAAGGTATTAGGTTCGGGTGCTGGGTGGGTCAAACATTTAATAAGTGTCCAGATCAGTCTTAACAACTTGCCAAGAAATTCTCTAAAAGGTTTCAGCCCATACGAACTATTGTTCGGAACTAGAATGCAAATTCAGGACTTAGATAGTCAGGTATCAGTGGTAAAAGATAAGAAAACAGACTTTGACATCAAAGACCGTTTGGCTGTTTTACAGGACTTGAACGAAACAAGAAAATCCTTAAGCAACATAAAGTTAAAGCAACAGCCAGCTACCACTGACGAGGCACCACAAGCACCAGCCCCAGCAAGGCCTGTCTGGATTCCAAAGATTGGGGATCTATTCAGAGAAAAAATAGCGGTGAAGAAGGAATTTGGGCCTTCTTACAGAAAAGCAGTACCTGTCTTAGCAGTCATCGGAACAAGATCAGTAGTATTACCGCCCCTTGCTGGTAAAAAGGAGAACAGAGTTGTATCAATCGACCTGGTAAAACCACAAGCATGTGGTCTATAATCAACAGTAGGCCCAGTGGACTCCCAAGAAACAACAGAATACCCAAACTTGCAACAATTCAAGAGGTTCAAACTGAAAGACTAATCACATAGAGGGACTATGCAATAATGCCATGGAACTCGTGCCTCTTGAGACACAGATTGAAACAGTTCGTCAAGAAACACCAGTCTACAATGATGTGGCATCAGAATGTGCTACCGAAAGACAAATTGAAAGAACAATCCCGACAATTGACAGAACTGCCTCTGGCTATTTCATCAACTTCGACAACTTTTTCGAGGATCAAAGCAACCCTGAAGTGATGCCAGAAACAAAAAAGACTTTTAAAGAAAAAGCAAGAGAACTCTTTCAACAAATCAAAGAAGTATATCTGGATGCACCATTGATTGAGCATTGGATTATTTCAGGGGTATTCATACTAATACTATGCCTAATTTTAGTTTTAATTTTAGGAAAGTTTATTACAATACATTGGACCCAGCAAGTCAGAACATCAACTTAGTCCTCAAACCACACAGATCATCCCACGTGAAGAAAATAGAACTGTCAACAGTAAATGTCACAGCCATTCCAATACCCAGTGGGGTAGTATGGGAGAAAACTGACTATGAAATCTATGGTCCGGTCGAAATCCTGAAGTATCCTCATCAATTCAAGGTTTCCTTAAGTGACTTTGCAAAACCTAGTACATTCTCTGATGATTGGGACTTTGAAAGTATTAACAATATGATGTCTGATTTAGTAATGTCAGCTAGATTCACAGAACATGATTATTTACAAGGTTCGTCTAGTTATGAACAGATGTTCTGCTTCACACACTATGGTGATCATTACTTGCATAAATCTGCACAGCCTAGAAATGTTTTTAAGTATAACCAATGGGAACATTGTGCTACACCACCTAAAAGCAGTTCTAAAACATTCTTTGAGAAATTCAAGTACTTCTCAGGGTTTAACACCAGTGATGCAGAAACGTTTTATTACAAACTGTTAGATAAAACAGGATTGAAAACAATGCTGACAAATACTAAATTGATATATTCAGAAGCATTTTATGAAAAAATGATGACATTTGGTTTTGATTATTGGAAAAATAACATTGAAACAAAAACAATCTGGGGTACAAAAGATTGGCAGGTACAAGGCATAGAAGCACTATTCAGAGCCTGCATGATCCCAGAACAAATGATGTTTTTAAATGAAACAATTCACCAAACAACCTGTCTTGGCCTAGCTAAGATCAAAGACCTTAACAAACCGTCTATTCCAAAGCCAATACCTGAGAATACAACAACAGATATTGAGATAGACGTATCTAAAATTTTACATTTAAACAGAACACATCCTGATTGGAAAAAGTGGTTAATCTGGCCTACTGACACAAACAACTGTCAAGATAGATTCCTGAATAAAACACAGGGGTTAAAAATGACCAGACAAGACCCTAGATACTCCCAGAGACAACATCCAGGGATATTAACAACATACAGTGTAGGGAAACTCTGCCTCGAATGGCTAGAATCATCCACACTGGCTGAAATTAAGCAACACTTGTCTTTACTTAAAGAGGGTGCTGATTTGTGCGATTTCATTCTGGGACCACGCAAACAGCGTCAAAAGCGTTTCATAGCGACCAGTATCTATGCTGCATACAACGAGGCTTATAAAGTCACACAAATTGAAACAGCAGAAAAAATACGAGAAATTGATCGTATTAATTTGGAAAAATCTCTTTCTGTAGTGGACAATGGGTTAACGACTCTGTCCTCCAGAATATATTCACTAGACAGCATTGTATCATCTGCCTTTGATATAATAGATAAGGACTTGCAAATGTTACAGCATGGCCAGTCGCAATTGCGTTCTATTGTACAGTTAGGCTGGACGCTGCAAAATCTTCATTCAGGCTATGTGCCTTGGCGTTTAATCAACACAACGTCATTGTTTTCCATCTTTAACCTTACTGATAAACAAATCAGCTTGGCACAGAAAGGAGCAGACTATACAATCCTGAGCATCGAAAAACTTGAGAGATTACCTTTGACAATGTCAGAAAGTCCTGTCATTGAATGGATAATACACGGGATTATCACAATTCCGATAACAACTTTCCAATTTAAAAATTGCCTTGAATACATACCTACTGGCCAGTATGAACAATTGGGTAAAGGTTACATTAAGTCAGCATGGAAATTACCATACACACACATGCTATAGTGACAGCAACAAAAATGTATTTCTTAGTGGTGAAAACTGTAAACATTCACTAAGCAGTATACTTTTATGCCAGGGTATTAATTTACACGGAGCCTGTGAAGGAAATTCTAACAACCTTTCATGCCACCAACATGTCACACCTGCAACGCAGATAGAGCCTTTCTTTATGCAACTCGCAAATGGGAGTTACATTCTAATAACGGATCACAGCTGTTGTGGCCTTTTGCCAGGGAAAGCCTATCTCGTAAGCGTAACTTCCATGGTCAAATGCTGTATGCAAGCATTGTTTCCGAGCGGCCCTGGAGACATAGAGACTCCCATTTGGCCTCGTCTGAATTTCTCTTCTATACAAATTGATACTTTAGGCAAAATGAAGTCTGTGCTTTTGCAGACAACAGTGCCCATCACGTCATCAAAAGAGACGTATGATCTCCTAGTTGCAAGGACGGCTACGGAGATACATGACCTTCTATCAACAAATTGCCCCGTGCATTTCGTAGAAATGCTTAGCCAAATTCTTAACATGTCTAGTGCCATAGGCATCCCAGGCATATTTAAGACGATTTTTACGGGAGTGCTAACACCATTTCAAGCAATTCTGGGAATCATTCCTAATTTTGTCCATTCAGTCTTTGGCGGCATACCCCTATATTTGGGACTTGTAGCAGGAATTTTATTTTTGACCCTCCTGCTCCGATATGGCAAGCCAAAGCTCAGACATGACTCCTACAAGGATGAAAGAAACAATCCTAGCAATACGCTACCGGGACAGAATAACTAGAGTCCTTGGATTGGCCAGGCTGAGAGATCTAAACATGACCTGGTTCCTTTCATTCAGACCTATATGGCAATCCTGCATCTTCCCTGTGCTACGATGTATGCTATGCGGAGATGAGTGCGTGTTGGACATCTGTCTTGCACTTCCATCAGCAGTACCAATGGATATCGATACTTTGCTAAGTCCGATACCGGCTCACGCATTGTGTTGTCCCCAGCGGCATTTGTACAACGACTAGGTGGTAACAGTGGAGCGAGTGACACAAGCAACATCACCCAGGTACGACCTTCTGTGAGCATTGCTGATCCAGACTTTGATGATAGCAATCATTCTCACACCTGCCAAGTTACAGCACTATCGAACTTGGTCGAACTGTCATATGATTTTGTAGACCAATTTTTTGAGAGCCTGTCTGATATGATGTTCTCCCCTGAACAGAAACAATAACTTTTGAAAAGCATTCCGACACACAGCGTTCCCATTAACTCTGAATTCGGCCTTCAGTTTTGAACAACAAAAACTGCAGAAAAGCGTTGGAACTCTATTTCCCCCGTTCACAAGAATTTTTTTTGGATTGAACTATTTTTCATAATATTTTCCCCTTTTTCTGGCACGAAAATTCTTTGCTTAAAGTAGACCTATTCATAAAGAACAGAAGCCTCTACTTCTATTTTTAGATAAATCTAGAGACATAATAACTTTACACCAGCCTCTAGCACATTTTACTGCAATGCATTTATATGTGATGAAATTATCTCGCCCTTCTTTTCTGTATTAAGAGATATTTCATGTGTAATTTTTTCGCAAAATTGTTCATTGATTGCATATGCTATAATTTTGAATGATTTCTATGCTTAAAGACGTACTGTACCTATATTTTCACGTATTTCAAATACGCCTATTTCAAATGCAAATATTTACTTTGGGGTGCGCAATGTTACACATGCATCTTATTGCTCTAGTTTTAGTAATTTGATGGACATAAATTCGTGGAGTGGGTGTTGCGTTCTAATCTAGGACCCTGATCGATACTGTGACCTTATGCCCCTATACAGCTATAATCCATTTATTCCCCTATATTGGCTTAACCGATCAAATGCAATATTCAGAATCTCGTCTCTGACCTCACACGTTCAGAGCCACATTCCTATGCAGCTTCCTCTGCAGCTCATTAGTAAATGACACAGCAGAAGCCACTATCTAAGATTCCTAGATTAACACTCCGAGTTCTTCAACAAGATAAAAACTCAGCAACCTGGGAAAGCCCCGCTTGCTATGTTTTGATTAGTAATAGAACTCTAATGAGCACTAAGAGACGATCACTTCCTAGTGACATCTTTATTGACGTCTTATGTCCAAAAACTTACGTCAAACAAGGCACCTTTCAGGTATAAATATTACCAATGTTGCCTTAAGCAAATGCTAGCTGCCTCATAGACATCGCTGCCGTTATCGCTGCTGATGCTATCGCTGCGAACGAGCGAACGATGGTGTGGTGAACACAGGAGCTGAACAGCCGTCCCCCTGCAAGAGCCCAGCAGATGCAAGCTGCCCGCGGACGCTGCCCCTCCTCCTCTTCCTCGACGCGCTGAGAGAGACGCTGTCTTTTCTCCTGCCGAGAAAATCCAGCTCTGGCGTTTCCAGCCTACTCTTGCGGGTGACTGGGATATCGAGTCCTGAAGGAGATACAAGCCCTCCAACATTCTATTCCAGAGGTATGGTGTTGACTAAACCCTTAGAGAGAATTCTTGAAGCAAACCTTGGCAAAACCAACTTAACTAAAACTGCTACTTACTTACTCCCTTCCAAGTATTAGGCTTAGGTCAGGTACACTGTGGTAGGCGTATTTAGAAGCACCAGTTGAGTATGTTAGCTAAATGTATATATGAATGTATATATGTTTTATTCATTTTAAACCATTGTATGGCTAAGAAACCATATCAATGCTTTCACAGTATTATTTCGCAATACTCATTTTACTGTACGTACTTTTTATAATAACAAGTCTTGCAATTGTGGCAATTCATTTCTCTTGTATGAGAAGAAAGAATGTTCAATAAATAATACCTTTTATTGAAAATGCCCGTCTCTCTATTCTCTACATATTGTGAAAGTAATCTGCACAAAAACTGACTGAGTAAAATAACTGTCTATTGTTTCACACGACTCTAGATATTGACTCTTATCTGAGGAGCAAAGTTGTCATGCTGCACGGTTGTTGGAAAACTGAATCCCTTCTGTCTGTGCCAGGGAAGCTGATCACTTCCTATTCAGTCAAGAAAGTTTCCAGTGACCTCTGAGCTACTTGGTAACAAAACCCAATTAAGTTTAGCATAGTCAGTGGAGACCTGGAAGATCCGCACTTCTACGTCCATACTACTGTTTATGTTATTCCAATGCGCAGGGCCTATTGGGAAAATAGGAACTACACTACAGGAGAGGAGGATGGAGACAGAGGAAACAGCAGTTTCCCAGACAACGAGGATGGAGAGGTTACCAACCCCAACCACAATACCCACAATACATGGGCCCACCACAATTCAACCCTTTCCAGTATGGACCTCCATCCGGAGTACAAAATTACCAACAATGGAACCCTGACTACAATGAGGGATATTAAGGCCAACAACAATCTTTTTTAGGCGCGCGCCCCACAACACGGGGAAGGAACCGGAAAGGCAACAACGTTGCGTGGGAAGACCAGGACCAATCCAACTCCCGAACTACCAGGAGCATGACTGGATCCCTCCCGAACCAGCCATCAACGAGCAAGAGGGGGACCTAGTGGTCAACCTTACACCTTGGCCTTTGACCGACACACAAAGGAATGTGTTAAACAAAGGACTGGGTTTTGTGCCAACACAGAAACCTGATGTTTTCAAATTAAATATGGAACTTCAGGAATTCACACGAAAACTGAAATTACAAGCCTTTTTTCAAGATAAACCACCAACCGCACAAACCACTGACACCGGCTTAAAGCTGAAATCGACTTTTACCCCTCCAGACTCTGCAATGCCTATTGAACTGTTAACTTTTGCGAAGGCCATCATCACTGAAGTTAACAAGTTAAACTTGAGGGATAACAACGTTTTCCACAACACCAGTGGCGACGAACAAAAGGCAATCAGAGAGCTGTCTAACAACAAAGAGTTAATCATAAAACCGGCAGACAAAGGCGGAGCAATCGTCCTTCAAACCTTAGATGCATACGATACTGAGTGTATGCGGCTACTGTCGGACAAACGGAACTACAAGGTCCTTTTGGAGGACCCCACTGAGAAGTTACGCATCAGGATTGGAGGCATGATAGAGGAGGGTCTAGCTCACGATTGGCTAAGCAAAAAAGAAGCAGAATTTCTACAACAACCCTCACCAAGAATCCCATACTTTTACTGCATCCCAAAGATCCATAAAAACATCAACAACCCACCTGGAAGACCCATAGTATCAGGGATTGGCTCCATCCTTGAGCCTCTCTCTAAATTTGCTGATGCCTTCCTACGCCCACTAGTACAGTCCACCAACACCTACCTGAAGGACACGAAGTCAGTCCTACAGTTACTGGAGGATAAAACCTTTGATCCAACGAAACAACTCCTGATGGGCCTAGACGTGGAGAGTTTATATACTAGTCTGCCACATGATGAGACACTCCAAATCATTGAGGAAGTACTGTTTACCAACCAATGGAAATACCAAACACCATGATGCTTAGTCCTCAAATGCATCTCCCTGGCACTACAACACAATTTTTTTCAATACAACCAGACAATTTATCTACAGAGTCACGGTACCAGTATGGGCAGTACTTTTGCTCCAAGTCTGGCCGGATTATATGTCCACCATCTAGAGCAAAACAGGATATTACATACGGACAATCCATACAGAACCCACATCAATACCTGGAAAAGGTATATTGATGACGTCTTCATCATCTGGGATGGTGAAACAGAAACTGCCGCCAATTTTGTGAACTGGCTAAACAACCAAAATGCATATCTGAAATTCACAAGTACGATTTCTAATCAATCAATGGTGTTCCTAGATCTCAATATCTATGCTGAAGGGGACAGACTCAAGTGCGTTACACATTTCAAACCAACTGCTAGGAATTGCCTACTGAGGTATGATAGCTTTCATCCTAGGCATCTGAGGGAGAATTTGCCATACGGTCAATTTTTGCGGCTGAGACGCAACTGCACAGAACTTACTGAATTTAAGACACAAGCTGGTGACTTAAAAAAGAAATTGATGCAGAGACAATCCCCCACAAAGATAATTGACAATGCTATGAAAAGGGCCAAGAACAATCATAGGGAGGCACTCCTGGAAGACAAACTACCAAATAAAGATGAAAATAAAAGACCAATATGTGTCACGACCTACTCCACAATGTCCAACGAGGTGTCCAGAATTATAAACAAACATTGGAGGATACTGAATTGCAGTAGTCTCAACCTCGAGAAACCGATGCATGCACACCGCCGAGGTAGGAACCTCAAAGACTTACTGGTTCACACCAGACCAAAACCAAATACCACAGCGAGGCAGACCACAATTGGGATACAGGGACATTTTCCCTGTGGAAATTGCAGTAGTTGTCACCTCACGCAGAAAAGCAACACCTTGACATTCAGAAATGGTACAACTTGAGAGCAACGACAATTCACAAATTGCAATACTAAAAATGTGGTGTACATGATCACATGCCCATGTGGTTTGGAATATGTGGGCATGACCACGAGGCCTGTGAAAACGAGAGTAGGTGAACATAAAAGCAACGTTCGCTGCAAGAAATCCACAACAAAAATGGCGACTCACTACTTGGAAAAACAACACTGTGTGAACGATCTAAAATGGACTGTAATCGAACACATGCCATCGGAAACAGGTCTTTTTCAGAAGGAACAACGATGGGTGTTCCGCCTGGGCACACACACCCACGGTCTGAACGATGATATCCCTTGGGGTCAGCTGTCCAGCTAACCAAAAAGCCCCCTACAGTAATTCAGCTGTTCAGAGAACCAGTATGCCCCCTACAGTGATGAAACTGTCCAGCCTACAACTATGCCCCCTATAGTCCTTTGGCTTAGTCCAGCCTACAACTATGCCCCCTATAGTCCTTTGGCTTATTGCAACGTTTTTACCAAATTAACCCGGGTGAAAGTTCACACATCGTGAATTTGATCTCTCTAATACATTGCTGCCATTATCCACCACTCGCATTGCACTTAATGAGCATCGCTATAATAATAATCCCAATACGTATGCGGGTCAGAACGAATATCCGCGCATGCGCCAGAAAGGCGCAGACGCTTCCCAATCGCGCATGCGCCTTTCAGAGAACAACACGCTGGCAAGACCACTCACCATGCGCGTGCGCACGTCTTAGAACTTTCGCGCATGCGCGCCTTTGACCACCACTACCGCACCCAGGCTCAATATTTACGCTGTTTGCCTCATCGGACATACCATATAAGGTGTGTCTACTAACCATTAAGTGGACAGATTATCCATGTATGGGCATTAGGCGCTTCCGACAATTACCCTATGAGTGCCAAACCAATTAGGCAATCGGAGCATAAAAACCGAACGGCATGCATCCACAGCCACTACCAGCGGAGCAGCGTGTGGGGTAGCACGGAGGCAAACTCGTCCCGAGTCTGTGAGTATTGGGTAAACAAAAAACACCATTTCCCATCCAAAAAGTGAGTACAAAATATTGAAAATGATCCTTTGTCCTTCTAGATTGCAAAATTAGCAATCAACCCCAGACGTTCTTGAATGCTCATGAAGCAAGACATCTCTTTACAATGAGTATGACCAATATGTTTCCTACAAACTTTATGTGTGTTATCTATGTTGTGTGTCCTGTCTGTCATTTTCCTTTACAGGGCCAATATGCCATGTGGTGTTCCAGGTGACTGCACCTGTATGAGCCACCCTATTGAGGGTAACCATATTCATTTTCCTTTTCGCTTTTTCTAGGTCATGCAAATGCATGGTCAAAAAACCGCTGTAGGCACATTATAGCCTTTATTTAGTATTTAAGACACTGTAAATAGTCCCGCACTTTTGGTTATTAACACAAACTATAGAGATACGTGAGTAAGGTGGGGAAGTTGTGCCCTCGTCCTGAAGAAGGAGCATATGCTCCGAAACATGTCAACGCACACCAGAGGTACTGTCCATAGTCACGAAAGATAATTACCTCACACTGCACTTCTTTTAACAGTACCAGCCCGGGGTTGTGAATAAAGTTTTTCCTGTACACCCACGAGCCAGGTACTTTTTAAACCTTCACTATATCCCACCACTCACATGTTAATACCCCTACCACTTCCACCACACACACCACACATAGTCTAACTTTCAGTGCTCCCGCGTAGTCATAGGTCGCAGCACGCCGCATCCCGTTAGAGGGGTGCGAAGACCCCTATGATGAAGCATGACACCAAGGGGCCTGTTGGTGTGTGAGGGGTATTTTACAAAACACTGAGTGTCCCCACACCTGTGGCT
>NW_028255016.1:0-63847 GCF_964263255.1 Lissotriton vulgaris | reverse complement strand
GCCATAAATGGATTCATAGTGCTTAAGCATTATATCTCCTATTTTAATCGGATCATCTATTACTAGATCAGTGAAGGGACATTTTAATGCTATAATTTGGTTCGCGGCAGCATGTTCCATAGCCTGCCAGGCCACAAATCTGCCTGTGAAATTGCTTTCTTCATATATCTTTTGATGTTGTTGCCGAAACACAGCTTCGCTCTGAGCATAATAATTAGCACTAAGATCTTGTTTGGCCTGATCAAGCTGATGTACATTGGCTGTAGATGGATTATATAGCATTGTAGAGCTAAGTGCTTGCACTTTTTGCTCTAACTTTGTCTTTGCGATGTTACTTGTGAAAATTACTCAAGGAATAATCTGGACAAATCTTGACTCTTTTATGCGTGGTTAATGACAAAAGCAAAGGCTAGCTTAGGAGGGTGGGACTGACACTGGGCTGTTTCATTGCACATGCTGGTGCCAATGGATGTTGCAAGGATGTTTTGCTACTTTAGATTTTACCTCTCTACCACGGAAAACAAGAATGTACAATGCAATGGTCTCAGCTTTGTTAAAGTTAGGGCTATTGGCATTGCAAATGGCATTTTTTTTATTTTTTGTTTTTATTAAAACATAAATAAATGGTATTGTCATTTACAATGGCAATAGGTGAGCATTAGAGAGTAGTAGAGGACACAGACTCACACACACACACACAGAGCCCCAAACACACACATACAGAGGCACACACACACGCACAGATACACACACACACACACAGAGCCACACACACACACAAAGCCATGCACACACACAGCCACACACACACACACACACAGCCACACACACACAGACAGAGCCACACACACACACACACACACAGACAGAGCCACACACACACAGACAGAGCCACACACACACACACACACACACAGACAGAGCCACACACACACAGACAGTGAGAGCCACACACACACACACACAGAGACAGAGCCACACACATACAGGCAGAGCCACACACACAGACAGACAGAGCCACACACACAGACAGAGCCACACACACACACATACAGAGTCACACACACACACAGACAGAGCCAAACACACACAGAGCCACACACACACACACACACAGCCACACACACACACAAAGACAGAGCCACACACACACAGACAGAGCCACACACACACTCACAGAGACAGAGCCACACACACACACACACACACACATACATGTTTATATCACTCTATGAAGACCAGTGAAAAAAACCTACATTATGAGGGCCACCCTTTCTGATCATCAGAGAATCAAAATGATCATACATTTTATGTTTATACTATAATGACAGTATGAAAGTTATATCAGATTTTAAAAAAACGATTATGGGAATAGTTTTGAGACTTTCTGACATAACCCCCTTATGAGGACCGCATATGTCCCGTATCCAAGAGTTATGAAGACCATTTTTACACACTACATAAAGACAGCAAACAGCTTTACGAGGACCGGTGTGTGTTTTTATACAAGGCTGTTTATGAGGACCAGATTATATTTTACATATAGTGTCTTCCTATTTGGTACAGTATATATTTGTCAAAAAAACAGCCTTTATTTGGATCCCTTTCGTATGTGACTGACAATTTATTACAGAATACATATGCATTTAGCAAACACTGCTTTCTTATTTCATCCAGCGTATATTTAACTGACCATACTGGATTTCAAATAGTGTATTATTTAGACAATATCTTTAAAAAATAGTTCCTAACTGCTAAAATATCCATCTTTTCACTGTGTTTCCCTTTGAATTTGTGTAGTTCTGCATCCTCAATTCAGTTGGTATTTTGAACATTTGCGAAGTGAAGAGCTGTTTTTCAGTTTCCAGCCACATGTGCTATATTCTTAAAGTGGTAAAAAATGTAGGGCCCGGATTAGGCATTGTAGCCCTTGTAAAACTGCAGACGGGATCTCCATCTCGTTTGTGAAGGTGTATCCCATTCATCCAACTCTAATTATGGCATCTGACAATTTGTAAGTAAATTCTGTCCATAAATTGTGAAAAGCTGGTTAAACGCCAACTTCAACATAAGAACTTGAGGTCGCTCAGATAAGACCTGGAAGGCAAGAGTAGAGCTGAACCTATTTTGATCTTTAAAATGGGGATACATAGGTGTTTGTCTTTCTGTAGCTATGAGTTTTACACATGTTTTGGTGCCTGATCTGTCTGTGCTTCTATTGCCATCATATGAATCATATCTTAGTGTGTGTCAAAAAAGTGTGATCTGTTATCCATCACAACGAGGATCATATGATAATGTGTGTTAAACATCTGACCCTATTCTCATAGCAATTACCTCACCATTAGGTCTGATGCAAATATGTGCTGTTATCAAAGCTACTGTTATCAAGCATGAATTTCTTTTCTATTCAATAAGGACTATATCACCTAGTGTATTACAATTGCATGTGGTTTTACCATTCACACTGAGAAACAGATAATATGGCATGCTACAAGATTTTGTTCTTTGATACATCACATTGAGGGCCACATCATGGTGTTTGTTAGTAATATGAGCGGGTGCCTATTCATCACAGAGGACATTTTCATACTGTGTATTGCAGGGTTGTGCATGCTTTAAACATCACCAGGAGAAAAATATTATGGAGTGTGTTACAAGTCAATGCTTGTTAGACCAGTCAGCCTTAGGGTGGTCGTCCCCAAAGCTGATTGCCTTCACCCCCACTATATTTCTGAATTTGCTTTTGTTGGCCTTAGGACTGCTAACCAGTGCTAAACTGCTTGTTCACATTCCCTAAAACATGATAAAATTGGGCTACAGACCCCATTGTCACATTTAATTTATTTGCAAGTACCTAGTAAAGTAATATTGCATGTACACCCACGGCCTGTAAATTAAATGCTATTAGTGTCCCTACAGCACTTTTTGAGCCACCCACTTAAGTATACTTTTTTTAACCTGTCCCTGGTCTGCCAGTGCAGCTTGTGGGTGCAATTTTAAACTGCCATTTCCACCTGTCAAAATAAACCTTTTACCAAGCGTAAACCATTCTGTTGAGTACATATAAGTCACCTATAGGGTAGGCCCTCAAAAGCACATAGGGCAAGGTGCAGTTTACTTAAAAAAGTTGGACATGTAGTTTTTAATCTGACCTGTCCTGGTAGTCACTATTGCAAGGCCTGCCTCTTTCATAGCATACCATTGGGTACCTTATTACATTTAATAAGTGTTAATTTTTTATTGGGAGCAGGTAGGAAAGTCATGAATGGTATCAGAGTAATTTAAAACCATCTTGAATGGTAAATTCATATTTCAATCCTCAATTTTAAAAATGCCACTTTTTAGAAAGTTGGAAACAAGAAAAAGGTCTGGACGTACGTTTTTGAATAAATACATTCATAAATAACCACCTTAGATTCTCAAGTAGTTATATTGTTTTCCTTACACTTGTTATTTGTTCATTTATTTGTGGAACAAACAAGATGGATATTTCTTTCGTGTCTTAAAGAAGAACAATTAGTACCAACATATATCAACAACACAATGGTGACAGTACTTTGGACATATAACAAATACTTAGGAAATGACCAAACATGACAAAACAATAGACCAGTCCTTATTTTAACATAAAGAACAATGGCGGTACAATTCAGTTATGTGTTTCACTACATACACCTGCCATAACCAGCGAAGCAGTTAAACAGTTACACCAGGCCTAAATGTCCTGTTTGTACTCGGTATGGGTCGGTTGATTGGTGGTGATTATTGCTGGCTGGGTAGGGTCGACACATTTCAGAACCCTATTTGATTTCAGGGTTCTCCTCAGGACCAGGACTTGGTCATTCCCATTTGAGGTGAGGGAATTCTCACGGGTGATGATGCCTTATGAACTCAAGGGGTGTGGTCCTTTTTCTCTTGTTGTGTCCAGAAATGACTGCAGCGGTTGCTGGTGCTTCAATATGATATTCACGCTTCAAAATAATTAGATGATGACAGGGGGGACTTGTTAATGGCTTTCAAGCTGTAGCTTTGTGAATGGTTCTCATGGGGGCCCCACATGGTTCCTCTCCTCATGTACGATGTACATCCTATGTACTCTGTCCCTGTTGTAAATCACAGATACCCCTTTATCTAAATCCTCCCCCCACCACCAAGTATAAATCACCCAAATCTTTTTCACTTGCCCTTATTAATGTCCGCTCGCTCGGGAAACACCGACAGGACGTAGCCGACCTGATGGAGGACAATAGTTTAGACTTACTATTTATGACAGAAACTTGGATGGATAGTTCGTCCGATCCAGATATAGTGATTGCAGCTCCAAAAGGCTTTTCCATCCATAGACTGGACAGACAACGCAAGAAAGGTGGTGGGATTGCCGTCATTTTACGCGACACTTTTATCGCCAGAACCAACATGATCTCACTACCATCCTGTGAAGCTCTGCAATTTTCTATCAAACTGACTCCCTCCCATAACTTTAATGGGATCCTTTTGTATCGTCCACCAGGATCAAGGACCGGATTCATTTCCAACCTCAGGACCGTTCTGGAATCTTCAGCCCTTGATAGTTCCCTCACTGTCCTCAGTGATTTTAACTTTCATTTTGACAAAACAGAGGACAAAGATACTGCTGCGTTTCTAGGAGATATGACAACCTTTGGTCTCCCATTGTTGGTCAAATCATCCACACATGACGTGGGCCATATATTGGATGGCATTTTTACCAACTCACAGGATTTACAAGTCTCTCAAATCCTTCCAGTTACTTGGTCAGACCACCATGCCATCATGGCGTCACTAACCATTCAAGACATTGGAGCCTCCACACTACCCTCCAACTCTCAACAGTCCTTCCAGGCGTGGAATGACATTGATAGTTCCAGCCTGAAAACTCTCTTAACCAAATCCACTCCCCCTCTATCAACCGACCCTAACACCGCCACCTCCCAATTCTATGAGTGGGTGGGCTCGGCGGCATCCTCCCTGGCCCCGGTTAAACAACGGTCTCGCAATAGATCTACCCCGTCGGCCCCCTGATATTCAGAGGCCTTAAGAGAACAAAAACAACAGTGTAGGAATAAGGAGAGGCACTGGAGGAAAGACTACTCTGTAGAAGCCAAAATTAAGTATAAAGAAACGTTAGCCAAATATAAAACTATGATTAATGAGGCCAAGAAAAAATTATTTAGCGTTAGAATCGAAATGGCCAAAAACTCCAATAAAGCTCTGTACGAAACTACTAAGCAGCTAGCAGGATACTCCACAAACCTGACTCCACCTCCCTCACAACCCCTCTGTGACGCCATAGCCAGCTTCTTCTTTAGTAAAGTCAACGACATCTATTCTGCCTTTGCTAATAACACCAAACTCCCTCCCAACTTGTCGACCGCCGCCCATACTGGACCCATCCTCTCTCAGTTCGCAGAAATTTCTAGTTCCCAGATTGCTGATATTATATCCACCATTAGATCAGGTTCTGCTCTTGACCCCTCTCCATTTAAAGTACTGCTACCTGTTATTGAAACGGTTCTTCCTGCCATCACCTCTATCTGCAACGCAGTGTTTAGTACAGGCACTTACCCTGATATTCTAAAAAGAAACCTCATTAAACCACTCTTAAAGAAGCCACATCTCGACATGGAAGAACCTAAGAGCTATCGACCTATTGCCAGCCTACCAGTACTGGCTAAAAAAGCTGAAAAAGCTCTGAATCAACAACTCTCCGCGTTCTTAGAGAAACATAATTTACTTGATGAATCCCAGTTTGACTTCCGCCAATTCCATGGGCCGGAGACGGCTCTGATCAAAGCGGCGGATGATATTAGATCCGTCCGCGATGCTGGGGGTACAGCAGTCTTGATACTGCTTGATTTATCGGCAGCCTTCGACACGGTCGGTCATGCTACGTTGATCGACCGTGTCGAAAACATGGGTGTCCAGGAAAATGCCAGTAAACTTCTGGCCTCTTTTCTGGCCAATAGAACCCAGGTGGTCACAATGGGACCCTTTCACTCTTCCACCTTGTCCCTGCCATGTGGAGTACCTCAAGGCTCATCCCTAAGTCCGACACTTTTCAACATCTATGTGTCGGACTTAGCCAATGTTATTCGTGCACATGGGATGAGCCTTACTACCTATGCAGATGACACACAGAAGGTCCTTGCCATTAAGAACAACGGCCATAAAATAGCGGAAGATCTTAAATCAGGCATGGTAGCAATTGGGAGCTGGATGGCTTCCAATTGCCTAAAATTAAATTCCGACAAGACCGAAGTAGTCATCTTCGGACCGCTGATTCCGGAATGGTCATCCAATTGGTGGCCATCCTCATTAGGCTCGCCTCCCGAGCCTGTCAGTAAGGTGAGGAACCTGGGAGTCATTTTTGATAACCGCCTCACTTTTCATCCACACGCTAACCAGATCACCTCCTCAGCCTTCCACAAACTAAGACTCATCAAAAAAATCCTCCCCTTTCTTCCTGATACAGCTGGTAAAACCCTGGTTACTTCCCTTGTATTGTCCACCTTGGATTACTGCAACGCTTTATTCCTCAATGCACAAGAAGGAGTTTTAAACAAAATGCAAATTATACAAAACTCAGCTGCCAGGCTACTGGGAAAAATTCCCAAATATCAATCAGCCTCGGACACAATCAGAGAGTTACACTGGTTACCCATCAGAAACAGAATTAAATTCAAAACTCTCTGTATTGTGTACAAGGTTTTGCATAATATGGGACCAGCATATCTTGTCCAAAATCTGATTCCCTATTGTCCGTCCAGAACACTACGTTCTTCAAGTCTAATTGATCTTGTGGTTCCTCAGACCAAAACTGTTTCTGGGGTGACAGAAGATTCCTGGTGTCAGCTCCAAAATTGTGAAACACGCTGCCCCATTTGATTAAAGCCAGTCCTTCCCTCTGGTCCTTTCGTAAGCAACTTAAGACCTGGCTCTTTAATCACTAGACTCAGCTCCCCCCTCTCAGGTTAAATATTACAGATATCTTAGCGCCGAGACGCCCATGGGCCTTTGTTCACGCTTTAGAAATATCATTAATAATAATTATAATAATATGTGAAGCGAATGATTTCTGGCAGAAACCGTGATGCATTGACATTTTTGTGCAGTGTAATGCCAGTGGCGGGGAACACAAGTATTTCAATGACTTCCGCATTGTTGGCATACCAGGGAGAGACAATGCAGCAGAGGAGGAACTCGATCGGGAACTTATACATAATTGAAGGAGCTGAGCCCTTCATTGAAAGACTCGCAATCCCCACCGCCGGCATTACACTGCACAAAAATTTCATAAGGCTGCCTTAAGATGCTTGATAGAGGCAGAACTGTATCCAATTCTGAGTGCACTCCTGACAGAGATTGTTCCTCTTAGGTGCTGATAAGCAGGAGTTGTTTTTGATAGTTTAGTCCATTAAAATGATTATATCACATTTCATATTGCAACATTGTGCGCTATTAAATCCTTTATTGAAAAAGCATCATGAATCACAGCAGGGTCATGGTTGCGGGGCGGCGTGGCGGCTGCGCATGGTGTGCCGGGATGACAGGCATTGGATTTGTTATTTTCGGGTGGCGTTTCTCAATGTACCCATGTCGAGTATGTGCTTTTCATTAATTATGCAAGTTTAGAAACTTAGTAAAACTTAAATGTTTATCTGTTATTAAGATAAATATTTATATATATTTTTGATGACCCTATATATTTTGTGATCATGTGAAAGCATAAGGTAAATCATGCACTTGTGTTAATTTATTTACGCTGCCTAGACCTATTAATGCCAGGCTTTCTTCCAAAGGTTCTAGGCATCGTACAAGGTCCAACAAAGTCTTTTCACTATGTTTACTCATATGTGAGCTTGGTGTTTATAGGTGATATGGTATAATCACCAAGTATGTATTGGCTTTGAGAAAGACCAGTTTGGTTGAAACGCGTCAGCCAAATAAAACTTTCTTTGAAAACCTTAAAAAAAAAGAACCAGCAGGGTCACAATCACAATCTTGCCAGTGGTTTTCTCCTGCTCTGTAAAATGACCATAGCTTTGATTTTTACAGGTGTGTTGATATGTTATATATGTGAGCTACTATTATCATACTTTGGATCAAGTCATGGTGTGCATCACAGCAGTTTGATTTTATCCATCATAATGAGGACCACATGATGTTGTGTGTTACACAACTGAGCTTTTTCCTATCACTGTGATGACCACCCCACTAGGTCTGTTGCAAAATTGTGCTAGTACCTAAAGTACTGTTACCAAGAATTAACTTCTTTCCATAACAAATAGGAATATATCTCATTGTATGTAACAAATTAATTTGGGTTTATCAAGTGCAATGGGCACTAGATGCCATGACATGTTTCAAGATCGCTTGTTTTGATACATCACATTAAGGAGCACATCATGCTATCTGTTACAACATGAGAGATTGTCTATTTATCATAGAAGGTAATTTCACATAGTTTTACATGGATGTGCATGTTTT
Source organism: Lissotriton vulgaris (assembly GCF_964263255.1). Taxonomy (NCBI): domain Eukaryota; kingdom Metazoa; phylum Chordata; class Amphibia; order Caudata; family Salamandridae; genus Lissotriton; species Lissotriton vulgaris. The sequence goes on along the minus strand of NW_028255016.1, from coordinate 55,339 downwards.
AAATATCACCAGGAGGGCAATATCATGCAGTGCACTACAGCTGCATGTTGGTTTATTTCTTCATTTGTAATTAATCGCAGAGACTTTGTGATGTGCTGGCATACAATAACAAGGCTACCGTAGCATTCTTAATAGACATAGACCAATTCCTCATTACAACTGTATTCATGTGAGATTGGTCCGTCCTATCTGGTGTCACTAAATATGATTTGTTTAAAACTTTTAGTCCATCAAACTCATAACGACATCACAGTGCATGATTTAACTCTCTGTGATATTACACCACACTCTGATGAAAAAAAACTCTTGCGTGTTTTTATCCATCAAAATGAGGACTACATTGTGGTGTGCAATTCAGATGACCATGTGTGTAAATTGTGAGGTTTTATACATTGCAAAAAGGAGCATAGCAAAGCACATGTTACAGTTTTCTTTTGTGTTTCTAACATGTAGTAGACACTGCCACAACTTTACATGTGTATCAAGCATATGAACCTTTCTTCTGGACACTGAAAACCATTTCATATTTTGTGTATCACAAGAAGGTGCTCTTTTATGCTTTACAATTGCTCCTATATAAAGGTGGCTTATGCTCCTATGTGCACTTATAGGTCACACTGAGGACCATGTTAAATTGTGTGAGACTAGTTTGTGTACCTTTATCTGCCACAGGTAATATTGTGGTGCCTATTACAGAGCTTGGCGTTTTTATCTATCACAATGAAGACTGTATCAAGATGTGTGTCATAATTGTGTGTTTTTATCCAACACAATGAGGACCACACTTTGGTTCATTTTAGACATGTGTGCTTCTGCTATCACAGAGTCACATCATGTGATATTGAACAAGTTCATGTTAATGTAGCTTAATTAGAAGTACTACATTATTGTGATTTAGTTTTATTGTACATTCCTTTAACAGTAAGCTCCAATAACAGTAAGCTTCTTTAACATTATGTTGGGTATTAGTAAAGCGTTTTTATCCATCACAATGAGGACTGTATCAAGATGTGTATAACAACTGTGTGTTTTTATCCAACACAATGAGGACACATTTTGTGCAGTTTAGACAAGTGGGCTTCTTCTATCACACAGTCACATCATGTTGAATTGAACAAGTTCATGTTAATTTAGCCATCATTAAAAGTACGACATTAATGTGAATTAGTGTTATCACATATTCCTTTAACAGAAAACTCCTATGACATTATGCTGTGTATTAGTAATGTGTATGATCTTAAGTAACTAAAAGAATCTATATTGTATTGTATCTTGGAAATGTGTGCACTCATCCATCACAATGAGGGCTCTATACAGGCCTGGTCCCTAGGACATGCACCATCCAGCCAATCGACCATCATAAAAAAGCACAGGTGCTAATGTGCACCGGTATACATTTACACTTGCAAAAAGATGACTAGTGAATGTGAGTAAATACTTCTGTGTGTGGGGTTAGTGAATTTCAGAGGGCCTTGTTGTTCTGCAAAGTATTTGTGTGCCTGCAAATGTGCTACTTTGTAACTGTCCACAAACATTTCTTCAGCCCATTCCAACCCAGGGAACAATCTGATATTCACTTCTAACAAGTGCCAGATTAAATCTGTTTCCAGGGTTGGAAGTGGAAGCAATCAGACTAAAAATTGGAAATAGCATAGATGAAGAGATTATTCCATAGGGGAAAATGTTTTTAAAATGTTATTACTTCTACTTGCTTCAGAATATTTCCCAAAATCTAAGCATGCAAACTTGTTCAAGGGAAAATGGAATTCTCAAAAGAAAATGAAGACTACCCCTTGAAATACATCCTCTGTAGCTGTATGCTAACTGTCCCCAAGGCAACCTTTGTGAATTAAAAAGCAGCTTGCTCATGTAATCCAAAATTATAATAAATGTAGCACTTGGTGTAGTGAATTGAGTAAATGTAAATGTATAGTATTTATATAGCACACTCCTACCCAGAGGCCTCATAGCGCTGTATTCATACCGCTGTGGAACCCACCCCGGCATTCCTGTGAAATGTCTACTCCTGGGCACCCCCAAGGTGAAGCCAGGCATCCAAGGGCTGTTGTGGAGATTAAGCAAGCTATTGCCCAGAGTGGGACCCATGATTAGACTAGGCACCGAGGCAAGAATTATCAGGTCCGGGGAAATTGAGTCCAAGAACCGCCGAGGCGGGAATTGAACCCTGGTGCCGGGCCAGACCTCTGCATCAGGGTCTGCCGCTCTAACCATTGAGCCACGCTTCTCCAGTAAATGATAAAGGAGTATAAAAGGTGTTTGTCTATATGAATCACAGCAGGGTCACAATCACAGTCTTTCCAGTGGTTTGCTCATACCCTGCACAATGACCATAGCTTGGAGTGTTATAGGTGTTTTGGGGTTTTATATAAGTGAGCTACTATTATACTTTGAATCGAGTCTTGGTGTGCATCACAATTGTTTGTTTGTATCCATCACAACGAGGACTATATGATGTGTGTTTTATATCTGACCTTTGTATATCACTGTGAGGACCACCCCACTAGGTCTGTTGCAAAGTTGTGCTATTATCTAAGCTATTGTTACCAAGAATGAAATTATTTCCATCACAAATAGACTTATACTACATTGTATGTTATAAATTAATTTGGGTTTATTAAGTGCAATGATCACTAGATGCCTTGAAGTGTTACACGATTGTTTGCCTTGATACATCACATTAAGGAGCACATCATGCTGTCTGTTAGTAATATGAGACAATATCTATGTATAACAAAAGACAATCTCATACAGTGTTTTACAAAGATGTGCATGCTTAACCATCACCAGTGGGGCAATATCATGCAGTGCACTAAAACTGCATGTTGATTTACCTCTTCATTTGTAATTCATTGCAGAGAATATGTGATGTGCTTGCCTAGCATCATAAGGCTGCCTTAAGATACTTCATAGAAACAGACCTGTTCCTCATTAAGACTGCATTCCAGTGAGAGACTGGTCCTCCCTAGTGTCAATAAATATGAATTGTTTAAGAACTGTAGTCCATCAAACTCATTACAGCATCACACTGCATGTTTTTAATTCGGTGTGCTATTACACTGCACTCTAAAACAAAAACACAACAGTGTTGTTATCCATCAGAATGACGACTACATTGTGGTAGGCAATTCATGTGACCATGTGTATAGCGTGTAAGCTTTTATGTAATGCAAAAAAGGGCACATCATGGCGCATGTTACAGAATTGTGTTGAGATTTTTAACATATTATAGACCCTGCCACAACTTTATAGGTGTATCAATCATATGAACATCTGTTCAGGACACTAAAAACAACTTCATATTGTGTGTCACAACATTGTGCTCCTTTATGCTTTGCAATTGCTCCTAAATATATGGGGATTATGCTCCTATGTGCACTTTATAGGTTAAACTGAGGATCATATTACATTGTGTGAGACAGGTTTGTGTGCATTTGTCTGCCAGAGGAAATATGCTGCCTATTGGAGAGGTTGGTGTTTTTATCCATCACAATGAGGACCATATCAAGATGTGTGTCACAATTGTATGTTTTTATCCAACGCAATGAGGACCATATTTCCGGGCATTTTAGGCATGTGTGCTTCTTGTATCACAGAGGAATATCATGTTGCATTGAGCAAGTTCATGATAATGTAGCTATCATTAAAAATACAACATTAATGTGGTTTTGTGTTTTCACATATTCCTTTAACAGAAAGCTCCTTTAACAGTAAGATGGTTTAACAATATGCTGTTTAGTTGTAGTGTGTATGATCTTAGGTAACTCAAAAAACTATATTGTATTTCATCTTGGAAATGAATGCACTTTTCCATCACACTGACGGCTCTATGCAGACCTGGTTCATAGGACATAAATGTATCTACATCACAAAAAATCCCAAGGGTTAATGTTGTGTGCCTTTATCTGCCACAGGAAATATTATGCTGCCTATTACAGAGGTTAGTGTTTTTATCCATTGCAATGAGGACCATATCAAGATGTGTGTCACAACTGTGTATTTTTATCAAACACAATGAGGACACATTTTGGTGCATTTTAGACACGTGTGCTTCTTCCATCACAGAGTAACATCATATTGTATTGAACAAGTTCATGTTAATTTAGCCATCATTGAAAGTACCACATTAATGTGAATTATTGTTATCACTTATTCCTTTAACAGAAAGCATCTATAATATTATGCTGTGTATTAATAAAGTGTATGACTTGAGTAACTAAAAAAAAGTATATTGTATTGTACTTTGGAAATGCGTGCACTTATCACTCACAATGACGGCCCTATACAGCCTGGTCCATAGGACATGCATCATCCATCGAACAATCAATCACAAAAAAGCACAGAGGCTAATGTGCACAAGTACATATGCACACTTGGAAAAAGATGACTATTGAATGTGAGCAAACATTTTTTGTGTGTGGATAGTGATCTTCATAGGGCTTTGTTGCGCTGTAAAGTATTTGTGTGCCTCCAAATGTGTTCCTTTGTAACTGTCCACAAACAATTCTTGAGCCTATTCCCACCCAGGGAACAATCTGAGATTCACTTCTAACAAGTGCCGGATTAAATCTGTTTCCAGGATGGAAAGTGAAAGGAATCAGACTAAAAATTGGAGATGGCATAGGTGAAGGGATTACTTGACAGGGGAAAATGTTTTTCAAATGTTATTACTTCTACTTGCTTTGTAATATTTCCAGAAATGTAAGCATGTAAACGTGTTCAAAGGAAAATGGAATTCTCAAAAGAAAATGAAGGCTACTCCTTGAAATACATCCTCCTTAGCTATAAGCTAACAGTCAACAAGACAACCTTTGTGAATTAAAATGCAGCTTGCTCTGTATCCAAAATGATGATAATAAACGAAGCACTTGGTGTTGGGAATAGAGCCAATGATTAAAGGGTATGAAGCTGTTTGTCTACATGAATCACAGCAGGGTCACAATCACAATCTTTCCAGTGCTTTGCTCCTACCCTGCACAATGACCATAGCTTGGAATGTTACAGGTGTTTTGGGGTGTTATATAAGTGAGCTACTATTATACTTTGAATCAAGTGTTGGTGTGCATCACAATTGCTTGTTTTTATCCATCGCAACGAGGACCGTATGATACTGTGTGTTACACATCTGAGCTTTTTCCTAGCACTGCGAGGACGACACCACTAGGCCTGTTGCAGAGTTGTGCTATTATCTAAACTACTGTTACCAAGAATGAACTTCTTTCCATCACATATAGGTTTATATTACATTGTATATTACAAATTAATGTGGGTTTATTAAGTACAATGATCACTAGATGCCTTTAAGTGTTACAAGATTGTTTGCCTTGATACATCACATTAAGTAGCACATCATGAATTCTGTTAGTAATATGAGACAGTATCTATGTATAACAGAGGACAATCTCATGCACTGTTTTACAAAGATGTGCCTGCTTTAACCCCTTCGATGCGGCCGCGATTCCCCTGGTGTGCTGTAAACAGCACGAACAGGGGCGGGCCGTGACGAACCCCAGCCGTCATCAGCACACGAGCACCGTAGTGCATGACGGCTGGGGTTCATCATGAGCATGGAAGGGGTTAACCATCACCAAGAGGGCAATATCATGAGGTGCACTAAAACTGCCTGATGGTTTACCTCTTCATTTGTAATTCATTGCAGAGAATTTGTGATGTGCTTGCATATGATCATAAGGCTGCCTTAAGATACTTCATAGACACAGACCTGTTCCTCATTAAGTCTGCATTCCAGTGAGAGACTGTTCCCCTCTGGTGTCAGTAAATATGAATTGTTTATGAAGAGTAGTCCATCAAACTCATAACAGCATCACACTGCATGTTTTAACTCTGTGTGCTATTACACTGCATTCTGAAAGAAAAAAATCACATGCATGTTTTTATGCATCAGAATGAGGAGTACATCGTGGTAGGCGAATATTCATGGGACCATGTGTATAGCATGTGAGTTTTTATGTTTTGCAAAAAAGGGCACATCATGACGCATGTTACAGAATTGTGTTGAGATATTGAGATTATGCTCCTATGTGCACTTTAAGGGTTAAACTGAGGACCATATTAAATTGTGTGAGACAGGTTTGAATGTCTTTATCTGCCAGAGGAAATATGCTGCCTATTAGAGAGGTTGGTGTTTTTATCCATCATAATGAGGACCTTATCAAGATGTGTCACAATTGCATGTTTTTTTATCCAATGCAATGAGGACCATATTTTGGGGCATTTTAGCCATGTGTGCTTCTATCACAGAGAAATATCATGTTGCATTGAGCAAGTTCATGATAATGTAGCTATCATTAAAAATACCACATTAATGTGATTCAGTGTTTTCGCATATTCCTTTAACAGAAAGCTCCTTTAACAGTAAGATGCTTTAACAATATGCTGTTTAGTTGTCATGTGTATGATCTTAGGTAACTCAGAAAACTATATTGTATTTTATCTTGGAAATTAATGCATTTTACCATCTCACTGACTGCTCTATGCAGGCCTGGTCCGTAGGACATGAATTTATCACCATCACAAAAAATCCCAAGGGATAATGTTGTGTGCCTTTATCTGCCACAGGAAATAATATGCTGCCTATTACAGAGGTTAGTGTTTTTATCCATCACAATGAGGACCGTATCAAGATGTGTGTCACAACTGTGTGTTTTTATCCAACACAATGAGGACACATTTTGGTGCATTTTAGACAAGTGTGCTTCTCCCATCACAGAGTGACATCATATTGTATTGAAAAAGTTCATGTTAATTTAGCCATCATTAAAAGTACCACATTAATGTGAATTAGTGTTATCACCTATTCCTTTAACAGAAAGCATGTATAACATTATGCTGTGTATTAGTAAAGTGTATGACCTTGAGTAACAAAAAAACTATATTGTATTGTACTTTGGAAATGCATGCACTTATCCATCACAATGACGGCTCTATACAGCCTGGTCCATAGGACATGCATCATCCATCGAACGATCCATCACAAAAAAGCACAGAGGCTAATGTGAACAAGCATATATGTACACTTGGAAAAAGATGACTATTGAATGTGAGCAAACATTTTTGTGTGTGTGGAAAGTGATCTTCACAGGGCTTTGTTGCTCTGCAAACTAGTTGTGTGCCTCCAAATGTGTTACTTTGTAACTGTCCCCAAACAATTCTTCAGCCCATTCCCACCCAGGGAACAATCTGAGATTCACTTCTACAAGTGCCGGAATAAATCTGTTTCCAGGATGGAAAGTGAAAGGAATCAGACTAAAAATTGTAGATGGCATACCTGAAGGGATTACTTGACAGGGGAAAATGTTTTTCAAATGTTATTACTTCTACTTGCTTTGTAATATTTTCAGAAATGCAAGCATGTAAACATGTTCAAGGGAAAATGGAATTCTCAAATGAAAATGAAGGCTACTCCTTGAAATATATCCTCTGTAGCTATAAGCTAATAGTCAACAAGACAACCTTTGTGAATTAAAAAGCAGCTTGCTCTGTAATCCAAAATGATGATACTAAACAAAGCACTTGGTTTTGGGAATTGAGCCAATGATGAAGGGGTATAAAGGTGTTTGTCTACATGAATCACAGCAGGGTCACAATCACAATCTTTCCAGTGGATTGCTCATACCCTGCACAATGACCAGAGCTTGGAATGTTACAGGTGTTTTGGGGAGTTATATAAGTGAACTACTATTATACTTTGAATCAAGTCTTGGTGTGCATCACAATTGTTTGTTTTTTTCCATCGCAACGAGGATTGTATGATGTTGTGTGTTACATATCTGAGCTTTTTCCTAGCACTGCGAGGACAACACCACTAGGCCTGTTGCAGAGATGTGCTATTATCTAAACTACTGTTGCCAAGAATAAACTTCTTTCAATCACAAATAGGATTATTTTACATTATATTTTTGTCACCGGGTCATCAAGGAAGGGGTTAAGCCCCGGAAGGAATCAACGTGCAACTTTATTCTTTTATCCCTTTTATTAGGTATGGTTTGAATATGTTTTTATTTTTCACATCCGAGTTTGTCTGTTTACACAGCTAGTAGAGGTTAGGTATGAATACTGCTTCCGTTCTTCCTCTTATGAGGCCACCAGGTCAGTCATGGACTCGTATGTTCCTCGGTCAGAAAACCACTGGTGAACGTCGGAACATCGACACTATGTAGAAGTGTAGAGGGCCAGTGCAGGGAGTATCACCACACTCAAAGAAGCCACCACCACCAAGTATAGTCCGGTTAACCCACCGGTTTAGCAGAGGTGTGTCCTCTACTTACTTTGCTGCCTTCCAGCCCAGTGCCCGTGAGCAGCCCGCAGCCGGACTGTACCTTGTTCAGCCACATTCCTCCTAGAGCGTGGCAGAGCGAAGCGTGAAACGGTTGGCCTCCTGGCGACTCCTCCTCTGCAGGGGTTACCTCCCCACTTGTTGCAGGCGATGAGGTCCCATTTCTCCATCACGCGCTCTGGTTCACCTGGCTCTCTCCACGTTCTTTAGGTCTCACTTCTTCCTCAGCATCCGTTCCAACATCCATTTCCGCTTTCATCAGCGGGGCTCTCTCTCCCCATTGGTCAGGGGGCAGAGACGTCATCCGGACTTGCTGACCGCCTTCTTCTTGGGTGTCAGAGTCCTGTTCCTTAAAGGGACAGACCGGAGAAAAATCCTGCACACAGAGGAAGAGTGCCTCATTCACCATAGTAACCGGGGAGTATGGAATCTCCTCCAATAAGTCATCCTCGACCTTGTGACACAGTTACAAATTCATTTGAGTTCATCATGTGCATCGAGCACCTGATGTCTTAAGATACCTAATAGAAACAAACCTGTTCCTCATTGCATGTGCATTCCTGTGAGAGACTGGTCCCCTCTGTTGTCAATGAATATGAATTACATCACAGTGCGTGTTTTAATTCTGCGCTATAACACCTCACTCTGAAAACAACATCTCACACATATTTTCATCCATCACAATGAAGACTGCATTGTGTTATGCAATTCATGTGACCACGTGTATAGCATGTGAGCTTTTATCCATTGCAAAAAGGAGCACATCATGACGCATGTTACAGTTTTGTGTTGCCATTTTAAACATGTAATACACACTGCCACAACTTTATATGTTTCAAGCATATGAACGTTTGTTCTGGACACTGAAAACCATTTCATACTGTGTGTCACAAGATTGTGCTCTTTGGTGCTTTACAATAGCTCCTATTTAAATGTGACCTACGGTCCTATAGGCAGTGGTGTAACTAAGAACCATATTAAATTGTGTACAACAGGTTTGTATGCCTTTATCTGTCACAAGAAATATTATGCTGCCTATTACAGAGATTGGTGTTTTTCCCATCACAATGAGGATTGTATAAAGATGTGTGTCACAATTGTGTGTTTTTATCCAACACAATGAGGACCACATTTTGGTGTATTTTGGACATGTGTGCTTCTTCTATCACAGAGTCACATCAATCAATCAATCAATCAATAATTTGTAAAGCGCACTACATACCTGTGAGGGACTGAAGGCTGGGGGGGCGCTACTGATCAAACAGCCAGGTCTTGAGTACCCTCCTGAAGGTCAGCAGGTCTTGCGTCTGCCGTAGGTTCGGTGGGAGGGTATTCCATGTCTTGGCGGCGAGGTGGGAGAAGGATCTCTCACCGGTGGTTGTTCTTTGGATGTGCGGGACAGTGGCGAGTGAGAGGTCGGCAGAGCGGAGCTGGTGGTTAAGGAAGTAGAAGGAGAGCTGTCTGTTGAGGTAGGCTGGGCCGGTCTTGTGGAGTGCCTTGTGTGTGTGGATGAGGAGCTTGAAGGATATCCTCTTGTTGACGGGGAGCCAGTGTAGGTTTCTCAGGTGGGGGGTGATGTGACCTTGGCGTGGTACATCAAGGATCATTCGTGCCGAAGCATTTTGAATACATCGTAGTTGTTTGTTGAGCTTGGTCGGGGCTCACGTGTAGAGTGCGTTTCTTTAGTCGAGTCTGCTGCTGACGAGGGCCTGGGTGACTGTCTTTCTTGCATCTGTCGGGATCCATCCGTAGATCTTGCGGAGCATGCAGAGAATGTTGAAGCAGGAGGAGGAGACAGCGTTGACTTGCTTGGTCATAGAGAGCGTTGAGTCGAGGATGATTCCCAGCTTGCGTGCGTGGTCGGTGGGTGTCGGGGCTGCCCCCAGTGCCGTCAACCACCAGGAGTCGTCCCAGGCTGAAGAGTTGGAGCTGAGGAGGAGGACCTCCGTCTTGTCCGAGTTCAGCTTCAGATGGCTGGTCTTCATCCAGTCGGCGACGGCCTTCATTCCTTCGTGGAGGTTGGCTTTGGCGGTGATGGGGTCCTTGGTGAGGGAGAGGATCAGCTGAGTGTCATCGGCGTAGGATATTATGTTGAGGTTGTGCTGTCGGGCTACGTGTGCGAGCGGGACCATGTAAATGTTGAACAGCGTCGGGCTGAGGGAGGATCCCTGGGGTACACCGCAGATGATCTCGGAGGCTTTGGAACGGAATGGGGGGAGCGGGACGCTCTGGGTTCTGCCGGAGAGGAAGGAGGTGATCCAATCCAGAGCCTTGTCTCTGACCCCTGCGGCGTCAAGGCGTGCGCGTAGTGTGCGATGGCAGATGGTGTCAAAGCGGCAGAAAGGTCTAGGAGGATGAGTGCTGCGGTCTCGCCATTGTCCAGCAGGGTCCTGATGTCGTCGGTGGCGGCGATGAGGGCAGTCTCTGTGCTGTGGTTGCTGCAGAACCCTTACTGGGAAGGGTGCGGATTCTGTTTTCTTCGAGGTATCGGGTTAGCTGCCTGTTGACGGCTTTCTCGATGACCTTTGCTGGGAAGGGGAGCAGAGAAATGGGCCGGAAGTTCTTGAGGTCTCTTGGGTCTGCCTTAGGTTTTGGGGTCTCGCCTGCCAATGCGCTTGCGCATTGCTGGCGAGAATTATAGTAAGTGGAAAAGAAAAGTCTACCAAAATGGCTGCGGATCCCATACAGTTCATGTGAGACAGGCGCGTGCACGCCAGCCACATAACACACCACCATTTGTCTGTGCCTCGGCATCAGACATCAAAGGCTGCCGCTCCCCGCCCCCCTCGTGCACATCGCGCACCACCATTTGTCTGTGCCTAGGCATCAGACTTCAAAGGCTGTAGCTCCCCCGCCCACCCCGCCACAGCACGCACACAAGGCACTCTCATTCCCTCCCGCACGTACTCTTAAATACATTTTCACTCAAATCTTTGCTTACCCATATCAATTCAGCTTTTTAAGGCTCTCAACATCTGTCACAAGGCTCCCTCCTACACTCACCATTAGGAATCACTACCTTCCTTTTATTTATTTATTTTATGTGTTTTTATATAGCGCAGACTTCACCCGAAGATGTCAGAGCGCTTATTGCTGCACGTCTCTTTCTCTTCGCTGTTGGCCGCTTCCCTTGCACCCATCTGGCATATCTCTCCATGTCCCCTCATAACTGTCTGGCATTCCTCCCCTCGTCACCTTGTCATTTCCACTGTTTCCTCACCCGTTGCTGCCATTAGTCAATGCCCTCCACCTCCCCTTCATCTCTTAACTCGCCAGTCACTGGAAGTTGGGAGGGGAACAGCGTGACAGTGCTTCTCTTTGTCGGCAAAGCCAACCGTTTACCTTTAACGTGCTATTATTGCACGCACTCATTATTTCTGTATGTTTGTCTGTATATGCGCTAGGACACCTAGGGCCAGATGTAGGAGCCCTAATACCGGTCGGAAACGGCAGATTTTGTCCGTTTCCGACCGGTATTAGGGTTTTCAGATGTAGGGGGCTGAAAATTACAGAATCGCTATATTTACCGATTCGGTAAAATTACCGAATTGGTAAATATACCGATTCTGTAATTACAAATGTCGGTGGCACAGTTTACAGTGCCACAGGCCCTTAAGAGTCGGTATTTTACCACCCAATCCCATTGGGTGGTAAAATACCGAATTCAGGTGTGTATGCACATCTGTGCATGCACACCTGTGCAATGTGACACACAGATATGCCCTTAGGGCATGTATGTGTGCCACATGTTACACAAGCCTGTACTTGGGGTACTAGAGGGTGTCAAAGTGACACCCCCTGCACCCTTGCAGGATTCGGTATTTACCGATTCTGTAAATACAGAATCAGTATTTCCCATTGACTCCTATGGGCTTCAAAGCCCATAGGAATCAATGGGAAATAACGATCCAGTATTTACACAATCGGTAAATACCGAATTCTACAGATTGGGTAATTCAGATTTTAAAATTACCTACATCTGCCCCCTTCCCATTTACAGACTCTTAAATACCGAATCAGTAAAATTCGGTATTTAAGAGTCTGTAAATGGGAATTACCTACATCTAGCCCTTAATGTCATACATGCTTTTTTCATTTATAGGGCGGACGAAAGGTACGGACCGTGCAAATCAGCTCATACGAACGTAAAGTGTTTAAAACAAGTGCAAGCAGCTTGAAAGGGACGAGCAGCATCCCTATTCATGCAGTAGTTACAGGCGGTGCAAATCTGGAAAGCATCCAGGACAACTTGCTTCAAATGATGGAGCAGGGAAGCCCAATGGCTCAGAATCTAGCTCAGTGAGTTAAGAGCTCACTACTGAATTCAGTGTGCAACCTGCACGTCTTGGGTTCATATGTATCCTCCCTACTCTTGCTCTGCCTTTCCTCTCCCTCTAGCCTATAAAAGAAGTACCATTATTTTGGGCAACAGTGACCGCTACTACTAGTAGTGTTATGAGAGCAAGCACTACACGTATTATTATTGTTAATGATTAGGTGTGCAAACTGAATACGGGACATATTACACACTTGTCAGTTTTCCTTATCTTGATTTAAATATAAATTGACACCAGTGATACGTGCTATTTTTATCGCTTTTATAAGGATGTCTGCTTCTATCCTTTGAATACCCCGCCCCCCCATGACCCACTGTTAGCAACCGTCTTAGTGTGTCATTGACCCCCAGGGCCCACCGTTAGCAACCTTCTTAGTGTCACATTGACCCACAGGACCCACTGCATGAGATTTGTGCCCTTGTGTCTGCTCCATAACCTTTGAATGCCCCCCTGCCCCTGACCCACCGTTAGCACCCTTCTTAGTGTCAAATTGACCCCCAGGGGCACAGCTTTCTATCTGCACCCCACTCTCTCTGCACCCCACTCTCTCTGCACCCCACTCTTTCTACACCCCTCTCTCTACACCCCACTCTCTCTACACCCCTTCCTCTCTACACCCCACTCTCTCTCTACACCCCTCTCTCTACATCCCTCTCTATCTCTACACCTCTCTCTCTACACACCCCTCTCTCTCTACACCCCTCTCTCTACCTCTCTCTCTACACTTCTATCTATCTATCGACCTCACTCTATCTATCTATCTATCTATCTATCTATCTATCTATCTATCTATCTATCTATCTATCTATCTATCTATCTATCTATCTATCCATCTATCTATCTATCTATCTATTTCCCTCACTCTATCACCCTCACTCTATCTATCTCCCTCACTCTATCGCCCTCACTCTATCTATCTATCTATCTATCAATCACCCTCACTCTATCTATCACCCTCACTCTATCTATCACCCTCACTCTATCTATTGCCCTCACTATCTATCTGTTGCCCTCACTCTATCTATCTATCGCTCTCACTCTATCTATCGCCCTCACTCTATCTATCTATCTATCTATCTATCTATCTATCTATCTATCTATCTATCTATCTATCTATCTATCTATCTATCTATCTATCTATCTATCTATCTATCTATCTATCTATCTATCTATCTATCTATCTATCTATCTATCTATCTATCTATCTATCGCCCTCACTCTATCTATCTGTCTATCTATCTATCGCCCTCACTCTCTCTATCACCCTCACTCTATCCATCGCCCAGTTCGCGCTATATAAAACATCTATCTATCACCCTCACTCTATTTATCTATCGCCCTCACTCTATCCATCGCCCAGTTCGCGCTATATAAAACATCTATCTATCGCCCTCACTCTATCTATCTGCCTATCTATCTATCTATCGCTCTCACTCTATCGCCCTCCCTCACTCTATCTATCACCCTTCCTCTATCTATCTATCTATCGCCCTCCCTCTATCGCCCTCCCTTCTTCTATCTATTGCCCTCCCTCCCTTTATCTATTGCCCTCCCTCTATCTATCTATCGCCCTCACTCTATCTATCTTTCCTCCTCCCTCTAGCTATCTATCGCCCTCACTCTAACTATCTATCGCACAACAACAGCATCACTCCAGGGCACCACTGCATCACTCAGGGGCACCACAACATCACTATGCGCTACCACAGCATCACTGAACGCTACAGCATCACTTGTCGCCACCACAACATCACTCAGCGCCACCACAGCATCAATCTGTGCAACCATTCAACAACAACTGGTTCAAAAATGTTCTCATAATGTTTCAAGCTTTATTACAAATGTTACAAATGTCACAAACATATTCTTCACAAAAGTTATTTACAAAAGTTTAAGCTATTGCCATTATACATTACAATAACTTTTATTTAAGTATTAATTATTTTAAAAAATGCCTTTGTTATTTGTAATTTCAATACATCTAAGTCACGTAAATACAACACATATTGCATTACAAATACTATAGGTGTCACATTTGCGAAAGCTAAAACTATTGGCATTGTAAATGACAAAGCTATTAATTTAGCTATTTTCAAAACCAACACATGAATACAAAATTTGTCATTTACAATACCAATAGCTCAAACTTTCCTAATGCGAGACCTATTGCATTGCAAATGCTTGTTTGATTAGGTCGTTGATCCCGGCGTGTTTCCAGATTTCTGGGAAGGTCGCGGTCTCGAGGGAGAGATTAATGACGTTGCGCAGGTGGGGTTCAATGGAGCTGCTTGCTCTGTTGAAGACGTGGTGCGGGAATGGGTCTGACGGAGAGCCTGAGTGGATTGTGCGCATGGTCTTGATGGGCAAATTTTGCGAATTCGCAATCCGCGGATTTGCAAATTCGCGATCCGCCAAATTCACGAATTTGCGGATTTTTTTATTTTTGCGTGTTCGCGGGGCGCTTTGCGTGTTCGTGGGGGGGTTTTTTGTGCGAGACCGCGATGCGCCCTTCTGCCCTCTGCCCCACTCGTTCTTGTGCCATTCTGCCCTCCGCCCCACTCGTTGTTGTGCCCTTCTGCCCTCTGCCCCACTTGTTGTTGTGCCCTGCTGCCCTCTGCCCCACTTGTTGCTGTGCCCTTCTGCCCTCTGCCCCACTCTGTGACCTTCTGCCCTCTGCCCCACTCCTGTTTTGTTTTAGAATGGCGCTGGCAAGCTGCCAGCGCCATTCTAAAATAGTTACTAAGTTAGCTTCATCAGGAAGCACTAATAGATAAAATAAAGCAGGTGCTCGAGCACCTGCATTTTATCTATTAGTGCTTCCTGTTGAAGCTAACTTAGTAACTATTTTAGAATGGTGCTGGCAGCTTGCCGGCGCCGTTCTAAAATAGTTACAAGCTTGAAGCTTGAACTTTTGCCCCCCGGATCCGTTCCGCTCGCGGATTTTCGGCAAATTCAAGGGAATACGCGGATCGCGAATTTGCCGAAAAACCGCGAGCGGAACAGATTTTGCGCCCATGCTTAGTCTTGATGGTGTTATCGATGCTCACGTCATGTTGTATTGAAAAAGTTCATGTTAATTTATCCATAATTAAGAGTACCATATTATCATTATTCCTTTAACAGTAAGCGTCTATCAGATTAAGCACTATATTACAAATGTGTAACTCAAAGAGAACTACATTGTATTTTATCTTGGAAATATGTGCACCTATCCATAACAATTATGGCTATGTAATGGCCTGGTCTATATGGCATACATTTATCTCAATTCAAAGAAAGACAAAGTGCTAATGCGCACAAAGTACATGTGTACACTTGGAAAAAGATTAAAAAACATACAGATATCTATGTGAATAAATATTTTTATGTGGGTATGTAGAGACATTTTAAGGGCTTTATTGCCTTACAAAGTATATGTGTGCCGGCAAACTTGTGAGTTTGTAACTGTCCACAAACACTTTCTCTGCCAATTTCCACCCGGGGAACAATTTAAGATTCACTTCTCACAAGAGGTGGAGTAAATTTGTTTCCAGAGTGGGAATAGGAAGGAATTTCGGAGATGGCATAGATAAAGAGATTACTCAACAGTGAAACATGTTTTTCAAATGTTACTTCTCCCACTTGCTACACAATATTTCCAAGCATTTAAACATGTTCAAGGAAAAAAGGGATTCTCAAAAGAAAATGAAGAGTAAGGAAACCCTAGTGCTACTGTGCATAAAGTATATGTGTAGACTTAGAAAAGATTGACTAGCATATAGATTTCTATGTGAGTATATTTACTGGACTTTAGAGCCCACGCTGCTTTGCCTGATTACCGCGCCAAGAGGCGCTGCCGCCATTCTCTCGCACCCGGAGGTGCATAAAGGTGCTCGCAGCTCCCGCTTCGCGGGAGCCTCTTTACTGGACTTCAGAGCCAGAACTTGGCTATATGCAAATTAGTCTGACCCTGGCCCAGTGCATCATGGGAACAGGGCAGACCAAACTACCAAGCCAATTCTTATACTGGGAAGGAAACAAGCTACCGGGGACCGGTTTCTGGCATTTCAGCTGTCTTCGGCCCGGCTTGCTTGAATCCTGATGGTGCAATGAGCTAGGGAATCACATCTGAGTATACCCTTCCACGCTTATGGTGGACACTATAGGTGTGGCAGGGTATACTCAGACATGAATCCCTTTCTCACTGCACCATCAGGACCCCCGGTAGCTTGTCTCCTTTCTGGTGAAGAATTGGCTTGGTAGTTTAGTCTGCCCTGTTCCCATGATGCAGGGACAGACTGATTTGCATATAGCCAGGTTCTGAGCTGGGATGGTGCAGTGAGATAAATAACGGTGATGGATCAAGCCCTGATCTTTGGATTGGGTAAGAGTGGTCTGCTTAATTCAGACACTCTGTTCATCACCACCGCCTTTTCTGTATCGTTTTTGGCCACCATAGGTGTGGCAGGGTATACTCAGACATGAGTCCCTTTCTCACTGCACCATCAGGATTCAAGCAAGCCGGGCCGAAGACGGCTGAAATGCCAGAAACTGGTCCCCGGTAGCTTGTCTCCTTTCTGGTGAAGAATTGGCTTGGTAGTTTAGTCTGCCCTGTTCCCATGATGCACTGGGCCAGGGACAGACTGATTTGCATATAGCCAGGTTCTGAGCTGGGATGGTGCAGTGAGATAAATAACGGTGATGGATCAAGCCCTGATCTTTGGACTGGGTAAGAGTGGTCTACTTATTTCAGACACTGTTCATCACCACCCCCTTTTCTGTATCGTTTTTGGCCACTATAGGTGTGGCAGGGTATACTCAGACATGAGTCCCTTTCTCACTGTACCATCAGGATTCAAGCAAGCCGGGCCGAAGACGGCTGAAATGCCAGAAACCGGTCCCCGGTAGCTTGTCTCCTTTCTGGTGAAGAATTGGCTTGGTAGTTTAGTCTGCCCTGTTCCCATGATGCACTGGGCCAGGAACAGACTGATTTGCATATAGCCAGGTTCTGAGCTGGGATGGTGCAGTGAGATAAATAACGGTGATGGATCAAGCCCTGATCTTTGAACTGGGTAAGAGTGGTCTGCTTAATTCAGACACTCTGTTCATCACCACCCCCTTTTCTGTATCGTTTTTGGCCACTATAGGTGTGGCAGGGTATACTCAGACATGAGACCCTTTCTCACTGCACCATCAGGATTCAAGCAAGCCGGGCCGAAGACGGCTGAAATGCCAGAAACCGGTCCCCGGTAGCTTGTCTCCTTTTTGGTGAAGAATTGGCTTGGTAGTTTTGTCTGCCCTGTTCCCATGATGCACTGGGCCAGGGACAGACTGATTTGCATATAGCCAGGTTCTGAGCTGGGATGGTGCAGTGAGATAAATAATGGTGATGGATCAAGCCCTGATCTTTGGACTGGGTAAGAGTGGTCTGCTTAATTCAGACACTCTGTTCATCACCACCCCCTTTTCTGTATCGTTTTTGGCCACCATAGGTGTGGCAGGGTATACTCAGACATGAGTCCCTTTCTCACTGCACCATCAGGATTCAAGCAAGCCGGGCCGAAGACGGCTGAAATGCCAGAAACCGGTCCCTGGTAGCTTGTCTCCTTTCTGGTGAAGAATTGGCTTGGTAGTTTAGTCTGCCCTGTTCCCATGATGCACTGGGCCAGGGACAGACTGATTTGCATATAGCCAGGTTCTGAGCTGGGATGGTGCAGTGAGATAAATAACGGTGATGGATCAAGCCCTGATCTTTGGACTGGGTAAGAGTGGTCTGCTTAATTCAGACACTCTGTTCATCACCACCCCCTTTTCTGTATCGTTTTTGGACACTATAGGTGTGGCAGGGTATACTCAGACATGAGTCCCTTTCTCACTGCACCATCAGGATTCAAGCAAGCCGGGCCGAAGACGGCTGAAATGCCAGAAACCGGTCCCCGGTAGCTTGTCTCCTTTCTGGTGAAGAATTGGCTTGGTAGTTTAGTCTGCCCTGTTCCCATGATGCACTGGGCCAGGGACAGACTGATTTGCATATAGCCAGGTTCTGAGCTGGGATGGTGCAGTGAGATAAATAACGGTGATGGATCAAGCCCTGATCTTTGGACTGGGTAAGAGTGGTCTGCTTATTTCAGACACTCTGTTCATCACCACCCCCTTTTCTGTATCAATATCTTTGCTTGGCTCTTCTTAATGTAATGGCAAGAATGCTGTTGGCCAGGCTAGAGCAATGGGTAGAAGAAAAGAACATCTTATCTGTAGCTCAGTATGGCTTCAGACGAGGTGTTGGGGTGGTCGAACAGTTTCTGAGCTTAGAACTAATAGGGGAACTTTACCTGTTGCTTGTACTTGCTCCTGAGGGCCGGGCATTGCTCTGCTTCATCATCTTGGCCGGGCTTGGCTCCGCCGAGCCCCGCATTCCTGTGGCAGCACCTGTGGGCAGGGGCTTTGCTCCACTCGCTCCTCCGGCCGGGCTTGGCTCCGCCGGGCCCCTTCCACTCCTGTGACTACACCTCCCAGCAGCCCCACTAGCGGCCAGGACGCCGCGGACGACACACGGAAGTGCCAAGAGGCGCATAAAGGCTCCCTTGGTGCCGAGTCCGGGGGGAACTTTACCTGTTGCTTGTACTCTCTCCTGAGGGCCGGGCATTGCTCTGCTTCATCATCTTGGCCGGGCTTGGCTCCGCCGAACCCCGCATTCTTGTGGCAGCACCAGTGGGCCGGGCTTTGCTGCGCTCGCTACTCCGGCCCGGCTTGGCTACGCCGGGCCCCTTCCACTCCTGTGACTATTCCTCCCAGCAGCCCCACTAGCGGCCAGGACGCCGCGGACGTCACACGAAAGAGCCAGGAGGCGCATAAAGGCTCCCTTGGTGCCGAGTCCGGGGGGAACTTTACCTGTTGCTTGTACTCACTCCTGAGGGCCGGGCATTGCTCTGCTTCATCATCTTGGCTGGGATTGGCTCCGCCAAGCCCCGCATTCCTGTGGCAGCACCTGTGGGCCGGGCTTTGCTCCACTCGCTCCTCCGGCCGGGATTGGCTCCGCCGGGCCCTTTCCAGTCCTGTGACTACACCTCCCAGCAGCCCCACTAGCGGCCAGGACGCCACGGACGTCACACGGAAGCACCAGGAGGTGCATAAAGGCTCCCTTGGTGCCGAGTCCGTGGGGAACTTTACCTGTTGCTTGTACTCGCTCCGGAGGGCCGGGCATTGCTCTGCTTCATCATCTTGGCCGGGCTTGGCTCCGCCGAGCCCCGCATTCCTGTGGCAGCACCTGTGGGCCGGGCTTTGCTCCACTCGCTCCTCCGGCCGGGCTTGGATCTGCCGGGCCCTTTCCACTCCTGTGACCACACCTCCCAGCAGCCCCACTAGTAGCCAGGATGCCGCGGACGTCAGACGGAAGCGCCAGGAGGCGCATAAAGGCTCCCTTGGTGCTGAGTCCCGGGGGAACTTTACCTGTTGCTTGTACTTGCTCCTGAGGGCGGGGCATTGCTCTGCTTCATCATCTTGGCCAGGCTTGGCTCCGCCGAGCCCGGCATTCCTGTGGCAGCACCTGTGGGCCGGGCTTTGCTCCGCTCGCTCCTCCGGCCGGGCTTGGCTCCACCGGGCCCCTTCCACTCCTGTGACTACACCTCCCAGCAGCCCCACTAGAGGCCAGGACGCCGCGGACGTCAGACGGAAGCGCCACGAGGCGCATAAAGGATCCCTTGGAACCGCGGGACGCGCGCGGGAGCGCGCTGGGAGAAGTCTGGGACAAGGGCGGGGCCATCTGCGGCCGTCCTAGGCAGACCGAGGCAGGGCAGGGCCCCGCCCCTTACATGTGAGAACTTGAACCACCTATATAAAAAAAAAGGTACTGTGCTTGTTCGTCAAGTTGACTGCTCCCTGATACACAAGATAGTGTTGGGCCACCTTCGAGTTGTTGGATATTATCCCATTTACCAGGGAAAGTTGTAGCTAGCAATGGGTAAAAGGAAGGTAACGGAGGGGGGGGGGGGGAGCACTTGCCATTACAACTAAAAAAAGGAAGAAGTCAAAAAAGTCGCTACATGCTGCCGCTAATTGTGTTATGTCAAGCATCGAATCTATTGTTGAAGATTTTGAGGACATTCTATTGATGGCCCCATCCTTAAGAAATGTGGATAACCCTGATCCCCTGGTCGACGGTTTACTGCAGATAAAGAGCAAAGTGATCCCAGCTATTTTTTCTAAAAGACCAACATCCAAGTGCTCAGTAGATGATATGCATTCTAACCCTGCTTGCCCCATTGAGGTAAATGTTACGGAGGCATTAAGAGGGGCAAACATGAGTGCTAATGCCGAACTTCCAGCTATATCAACTGGGAATATAGACAGGTCCTCGCAGGTGATAGCATGTGAAATGGGCATCACTTGTACTAATCGCTTTTCAGTGTTGGAAGGGGAATCCAACGAATTAAGTGAGGTCTTATCGCAAGGGCTGGGGGGACTGTGGAGGCTGTGAATAGTCCAGGTGAATGCTCCAGATGTTTGAATTTTAATAATTTAATCATGATGAAAATGGAAAGCCTGGAAAGGGATATAGCTATTATTAAGAAATTCATGATGGACTTTACAAAACGGGAGGAACTACACATAACAAACACTCTACACCCAGTGTTAGTGTCCAACCTGGTAAAAGCCCCTACCTTGCGATCGGCCCCACCAAACCAAACAGCAGGAGCGGCCCTATCTAAACCCAATACACTAACAGCTCCATTATGTGTCTCCAAAACTGTAGTAGAGTTACGACCCAAAATCCCAGCTCATAACCCCCTAGCTAAAATGCCCGCCAGGCAAAACACCTCGGGCTCATATGCCGAAGTAGCAAAATTGAGGGGGTCAATATCACAATGCAGGGTCCTGCAGGGGGATAATAAATATTATAGTGACATGGTTGAAACAACTAATTGGAGTAACAAACTGATAAACACACCATACAGATCCCCTTGTGGTATTGTCTACATGACCGGGGTCACCAAGCTTGGAGCTGCTAACACTTAGGAGAACAGTGAATCCATACGCAATAAAGCCATTCACGGGCTTCGCCACGTGAGAGGGTGCAGATCAGTCATTAGGGAGGATATGATTAATGTTAAAAGAATTTCCTTGCCTAGTTCATCAACAGACTGTATTGAGATACAGTTTGGTAACATAGCAATTGCAGAGAACCTAGTAGGACATGCCCCCTAGGAATTGTAACATACAAATCAGACACGCACCTCTATGTTCTAAATCTAGGCTCGAGGACGCATCGGGTCTAAACAACATAGACTGACCATTAAAGGATAACTATCTGAATAGTGTAAGGCAAACACACAATATGTGCAAGCCCGAGGGTCAGACCAAGTCCACCACAAGCCTTATAGATATGGAGGCTATGAAGATTAATGATGAGGTTGTTCCTCGGGGGAAGAAAGGTCTAATGAAGTGGTCAACGCTCAATATCCCCTAACAGCAGTTGTAAGACTAGCTTCAGAAGTAGTTCACACAGAGAGGGTTACAAACACAACATGATTAAATTGTTTTCCTGGAACATAGCGGGGCTTCAAAAAAATATGGCAAATCCAGAATGGAACCAATTCATAGATACGTTCGACATCTGTATGTTCAAGGAAACATGGAGCATGTCTCCCCTATATAAATGCGGATATTCCACCCACTTTATTCCGGCAATTAGTTCAGGGAGAGGTCGCCCATCGGGAGGACTGCACGTATGGTTTAGTGTGACTTTGAATTGGGCACTTACTGCGCATACTTTACCATCGCAGGACATACTACAAATCTCCACTAAGGGCTCCCATATTGGAAGCTCGATGGAGCTGTTTAATATTTATGCTAGAGGTTGCCCAGGAGGTCAAACTTCACCCACTATAGCCTTACTCGAGGTGGTGCTAGCAGGTATCCCCCCATTGTCTAGCATTATTGTAGGGGGAGATTTTAACTGTACATATGAACCCCTAAGCAAAGAAGATCTCCTGGGACTTAATGAAGAGGATTCTAGACAGTCCATCCCGCCTCTAACCATAGCGCCAATCAGAAAATGGACGCCAAGAGCGATCCAAATAAATGTCCTAACACTAGAATATAACCTACGTGCCCTGAATGGTAGGACAACCTCAGACCCAAATGGTATGATGACCTATAACAGATTTAGTTGTCCATCCCGTATTGATTACATTCTGCTCGATACCGGTTCCTGGAACAGACTAGTTGACATGGAAGTCAGACAGTCACAGGATAGCGATCATAATCCACTTTGCATGGAAATAAGATGGGGTAATGAGAGGGAAGCATTAAATGCCCCACTTATGATCACAAAAGAAGTAGTTCCATCTAATTGCAAACACAGATTAAAGTGGAACAGGGTGATGTGCCAAGAAGATAGTTTGATCCGTATTAAAGAACTAGTAGAGGCAGAAACTAGGGAACTCCTATCCCATACCTCCGCCCAGTCAACCAAACAAAGTCTGAATTTTATAGACTCCTACAAGAGTCTAATAGAGAAAATTGGTTCATTCTTCACTATAAGAGATACTAGTGGACCAAGGAAGAAGAATCCACCAAAAAGTGGCACCCTATGGTATACAACAGGTTGTAGGGAAAAGAGAAGGGCTATAGCAAACGCCATTAGGAGAAAGGACGCTATAGCAGTTAGGACGGCTAGAAGGGAATATAGCGATTGCATCAAAAGTGCAAAGAAGGACTGGGAGGAAGAATATTGGCAACAACTTAAGATCGCTGCCAGTTCGAAGAACTCTACCCTGTTTTGGAACTTGATAAACAAACTTGACAGGAGAGAAGTAGAGCCCCTCCCTAACCATATAACTGAGCAACCATGGCATTCCCATTTTTCAAATCTGTATTGTGGTGAAGATGATTTAGTTCAATCATGGAGGGTACAAAATAACTTTATTAATGAGGAACTTACACCTGTAGAACCCTTTGTAGCCCGAGAAGTTTCTGATGCTATCAGGAGCATAACACCCTCTAAAGCGGCAGGCCCGGATGGGTTACCGGGCGATCTATACATACATGACCCTAAGCTGTGGTCTGATTTTATTGCTCCTCTAATGAATAGAATCCTTCATGGATACCCTGTCCCTGACTCGTGGAGGGGTGCTGAAGTTGTTACTATCCATAAGAAAGGCGATAGGGAGGACCCTGCCAACTACAGGTCGATTAGTTTAATCGACACTGCTCAGAAAATAGTTGGCAGGGTCATTATAAATAGAGTAGGTATGTGGCTAGAGGAGGGGAATATACTGTCCCACTTCCAGGCGGGTTTCCGCCAGAATGTGGGTACTATGGACCATGTTTTCAGGTTTTGGGCAATATACTGGAAATCAGTAACCATTATGAAGGGGAATTTATATCTGACCTTCATAGACCTCAAAAGCGCCTTTGATTTGGTGCCTCGTGATAAACTCTGGAGGGTGCTGCTGGAAATGGGGTTCCCGCGTTACCTCCTGGAGTTTATAGTTAAACTTCACGAAGATAATTATGCTAGAATTAGATGGGGAATGAGGGACAGCTAACAGGTGAATAGGGGGGTACGTCAGGGCTGTGTGATGGCCCGACATTGTTCTTCCTCTTTATCAATGGGGTGGTAGACCATTTGAGGGAGGACAATGCCGATGCTCCGGTCCTGGCGGGGGAGAAAACACCAACCCTCCTCTTTGAAGATGACACCCTCCTGTTGTCCAAAACCCCCTCAGGGCTGGAGAAACTACTGGACAGATTCAGTCTATTTTGCGATGAACGCGGGCTGACCATTAATACATCCAAAACCAAGTTAATGGTGCTGCCCCTTCAAAAAAAGCAAAGAAAATTAATTTCACCCTTAATGGGTCGCCTCTTGAGGTGGAGGAGGATTTTGACTACCTAGGAATCAGGATTAACAATAGAATGAAATGGGACTCCCATGTTGCCAAGATGCTGCTAAACCTCAAGAGAGTCTCGGGAGCCATTCTGAGGAGTCAGCGTATGTCAGTCAGCAGGCCTATAGCCCCGGCTCTAGCTGTATATGAAGGGAAGGTGCTGTCCTCCGCAGTCTATGGGTCGGAACTGTGGGGCTGCGAAAATGTCACCGATCTGGTTAGAGCCGAGAATACGTTTATAAGGGGCTTAGTTGTCGTTCCTATCTCAACCCCATTGAAGCCCCTTTTTCATGATATGGGCAAACGCTCGATTTTAGACATAGTACGCCTTCGCCCTGTGCTGTTCTGGGTGCGCCTGAGAAGGACCTCAGAACTAGCAAATTACGCTCTGGTGATGGACGAACTGCTATCCTTGAATAGTGTGAATAAGATCCAGTGGCTAAACAAATTGAGGCAAATGGTCATGAAGCTGGGATTGGCTGAATCCTGGACCTCACAGTCCCCTCCTCCAAAGCAAGTTGTTAAGAAAATGCACTGGGAGTGGGTACACACTGAGGAACAGAAGAGTACAAAATGGGGAGCTCTAACCACACAATTTTTGGAGCACAAGCCCACTAGGAGGTTTGAACCATTATTAGATTTCATCCAAATACTAAAAGACAGATCAATTCTTTTTTAAATGAGGTATGGGACACTACCCCTTAACAAATTTATTAGGGGATGGAAAGGAACGCGGGTCTCAAATGGCACCTGCCCAAGTTGTCCATGTGAGACCGAATCCCTACCACACTTTCTGTTTGGTTGCAAAGCATACAAGAGGGCGAGATCGAGATGGTTGAAGCCAGTGTGCAGAGAGCTGGGTGTTAGAGATTTTAGGGTCGCCCTCCACATTCTCTTAACCGATACAACATCTTTATTTGTTGTATGCGGAGTTGCAAAGTACCTATCAAGTGCCTGGCTTACTCGCACCAGATTGCTAAATACTAATAAAGTATAGATCCTGCATGTACAGAAAGCCCACATGTATATTACCGTTGTTGCACTTTAGTACCGCTATCAGAGTTGTTTTTAAAGTGTAAATAGTATTTTTATTGTTTTTTATCTTATGAATTGTACATTTTTATCATATATGCCATTTTTTATTAACTTGATTGTTTGTACTTTTATGATATGATTATATCGAATAAAGTATTACAACAACAATAATAGGAAAATACACCTTCGCTAGGGAAGGATCCTTGCACCTTCGCTTTGTAGATTTGTCAAGTGCATTTTATGGGAGACGTTGGGAGGGATGGGAGCCCCGGAGGATATTATTAGTTTCTTATCTCAAATCTATGCTCGTCTGTCCGCAAATATACGTTATGGAATACATGGGAAATGCACAAAGCACTTTAATATTACACATGGAATAAGACAAGGCTGCACACTTGCACCTCTTCTGTTTTCACTTCATATAAATGGCATTGATATTTTACGACAGAATTTGGGGGTAGATGTCCCAATGATCGGTAAGCGGGCAACACCCCTATTATTGTACGTCGATGATGCTGTCCTAATTTCAAGGACAGCGAACGGATTACAGACCCTGATGGACAATTTTACTAGTTTTATGACGGAAAACATTTAAAAAGTAACCTGAGTAAGACTTTGGTTATGTCCTAAGGTAAAAAAAATATTAAAACAAAATCACATATATTAACGAGACATTAATAGAGAGAATGTTTACATTTTCTTACTTAGGGATTCTTTTTAACAGTAAAGGTACTTGGAATACACATATAACTCTATGCAAGTTGACATTTGTGAAATTGGTGGAGGCTATTTTTAGATTCTCCCAAACAATTGGTAAAAAATCCGTACGGGAGATTCTCAAGCTATACGGAGCAAAGTGCATCACCGGTAGTTGTTACGGGGGAGCACTATGGGGCCAGACGGATACTTTGCCATTACAAATTCTTGAAAACAACTTTTTAAGACGTTTGTTAGCCGTACCGGCCTTCACCCCTTTCATTATCTTGCATAGAGAAACCGGAACACCTTTCATTATCTTGCATAGAGAAACCGGAACACCATATATACACCATTTGATTAGCATAGCCGCCTTAAATTTGTGGCACCGTATCTGGACTAGGGAAGAAACTCACTTTACGAGGGATATTATTTTAGACTGTTTGTCCCAAGACCGATGCAAGAAAATACCTTGGTTGAGTTATATTAGTGGTCTCTTAGAAGAATGCAACTTGCCCCTGAATGGAAATCAACCTGAAGACATACAACACATCAGTAAGGTTGATTTGAAAACGAGTCTCCTGAATGTTAGGACAGCCTTAAGAGATGAGGTTTCAGGTTCTAAGAAAATTGCTATATCTTATCTTAAGGGACCAATCGCCATGGGTCTGCAGCCATACCTCGTTTTTATAACTAAGGTACAGCATAGATTCTACCTAACCAGACTACGGATGAATACATTACACTATCTTTTTGCTTTTCCTAAAAGGGGCAAGTGGTGTGCTAATCTTCTAAACTGCCCGTGTGATGGTAGATCCAAACAAAGCAACCTTCAATTTTTACTCTTTTGAAATTTTTATATAGAAATTAGAAAAATGTATCTCCGTCCAATTTTTAAAGATAATTGCCTGTAATCCTATAAAACTTCTTTTAATTATTAACGGAATTTGGAAAAAATACCAGTCTGCAATGCAGTAATTTGTTAAATAATGTCAGCAAAAAAACAAAGGAATGAACTTGTTCACTTAGAAAAATTGAACTAAGAATTACTATAGGTATACATGTATAATGATTGTGCTTATTTTAATTATGTTAAGATGTTGTTTCTCTTGCATATTCTTGGTTATAAATGGATTTTATTGTATTTCATAGAATGCTTTTATGGACATTTTTTATGATCCGTATAAAGCTTGATTTGATTGATTGATTAAATACATATTTCTGTGTGTGTGGATAGAGAGCTTTCCAGGGCGTATTTGCTCTTCTTGCAGATTCCTCACCTTTTGAATAAATTCCCCCAACAGTCACAAGACAAGGTGTAGGTGCATGGCTGTTTTTACCAAGAACTTCTCAAGGAACCAGCGAGCGAAATGACTTTCCATTCTCCCTTCTGAGTTCAAATGGTAATGCTACGCAAAAGTGTAGAGGGACACCCAACTCACCACTTTGCAGATGTGTGCTATCGGAACTCCTGTTGCCATTGCAGAAGTACAAAACTTGCTCTGGTGGAATGAGCTTGAATACTTTCTGATGGCTCTTTGTTAGCCAGAGCACTGCACATCGTAATTCATAGGATTATCCATCTTGATTATGTCCTCTTATGCACTTTCTTGCCTTTCACCTTCCCATATAGCCCACAAACAGCTGATCATCTAGCCTTAACTCGCATGTTCTGTCCACGTAGAAGCTAACTGCTCTCTTATGATCAAGACGATGCAGTCTCTGTTCTTACTTGGTTGCCTGTGGATGAGTGAAGAAGGTTGGGAGTCTGCATGGCAGGAAGGCAGCCTTGGTTCTTAACACCAATCTGTTAGGACTGAAAGAAATGAATATATGTTTGACACTAAAAGCTTGCAATTTGCTAACACGTCTAGCTGATGTGTTAGTGATCAGGAAGACTGCCTTAAATGTGAGTAACGTAAAGGACAACTATGTAATAGTTCAAAAGGGGAAAATAAAAGAAACATGAGAACCAAGTTGTAGCCCCATTGAGGCATCCTAAAAGGGATTGGTGGAAACTTGTTAATTGTCCCTTTAGGAACCTCATAACTATGGATGGTTTGAAAAGGGACAGCTGGTCAGGTAAACAAAGAAAAGCCGAAAAGTCTGATAAGTGAGCTTTAGCAGTACCCACTGCGCCCCACTGCTGAGCTAGTGAAAGGACAAACCTAAGATGTTAGACAGATGAACCTGAAGAGGGTCTACTAAGCTGTCTACATATCAATTGGTAAATGAATTCCATCTGCCTCAGAACACTATCTTGGTGACATGACTGTGGGCACATAAATTAATATCCACACCTTCAGAAGGTAAAGAAAGAGATCTCATGTTGCCCGTTAAATCTCTAGAAAGACAGGTGGAGGCTTTAGCAGTTGGGATGGAGAACCCGCCATGTGACTGCAACAAGAGGTCTACTCTGTGAGGGAGACAGAGCGGAGGGCACAGGGAGAAGCGAATAAGGTCTACATTTTACACCCTTTGTGGCAAATCTGGGGGCAATGAGGATTACTTGGGCCTGATCAAGAAAGCTTTTCATCAGAATTTGAGCAATCAAGGGAATGGAAGGAAACACATAATGGAGCGAAAAGTTCAACTTCAACTGAAACATGTCCCCCAATGCTCCCTGCATCGGAAACTAGAGGTCACAGAATTTCAGGAATTGAGCGTTCTCGTGAGTGGCACATAGGTCAATATCAGGAGTCCTCCAGGCTGGAATATGTCCTGGATTACTTCCGATTCCAGATGCCACTTGTGGTTGGCAAGATGATTCTTACTGAAACTATCCACTAGCACATTGAGCACACCTGCAATGTGCCACCAGGCAAATCTAATGTTCCTGAACCCAAGACTAGAGTCTCAGAGCTTCTTGGTAGAGAGGTATGACCCTACCCACCCCTGCTTGATGATATACTACATAGTTTATTGTCCATCAAGATCTGAAAACACTGATCACTGAGGGAATGGAGGAAGACCTTGAGTGCCAAAATTATGACCTGTAATTCCTAGAGGTTAATGAGCAATCTCCGTTCATCTAGGGACCAGGGACTTCTGAGCTCACATTCTTCCAGATATATTACCCACTCTAGAGTGGAGGCATCAGTGATAACTGTTGCCACCGGAGGGATAGAGTGAAATGGACATACTTGGGATAGATTGCTGTCCATCCTCTACCACTGTAAGGCCACTAAAGTGTTTCCAAGGTGCTTGAACCACTGCCTGCAAAGACATCATTGGAGTGCCCTCATGTGTCAGCATGCATAGGTGATCAGAAGGATGAAGGAGGATTGCAGATCGAATCGGCATAAGACCATCAGGACTGGAACAATCGCTCCATTTTGAAACATCACAATCATAGCCTGGATGTTGTGAACCTTCTGAGAAGAAGGGAAGGCTCAATTTGCAATGGTATACCATCCCAACCCTTCCAATTTATCACGTCTTCAAGCAAAGCATTGCTGCAAGATACCTTGTTGCTCTGCACAAAAGGGAGAGAGAAGGAATGTGCCATATTTAACATTATTTGGCATATTCCTGTCCTCTGTTTGTGATGGCGCAGGCACCCTTGCACAGGGGTGCAGTATTGTTTTTGTGCAGGAAGGGGCATCTTCCTGCACAAACACAACGCTGAAAGACACTTCCCTCAACTAAGTGTGTTGCAGAATGCCGAACACTTAGAAAGCGGAAACAATAAGAATATATAGACATATTTCTCCTCGCTGTACCTCCCCTGGGAAGGTGTAGAATGTTGACACATTCCCAGATTTATTCGGGGAATGCACCAAAATCAATGGATGAATGCATAGAAACATCCATGCTTCACCCATGGAACGCCTTGTCAGGGCAGAGTAGAGCAAGGCAATGACTTGCGCAGCCTTTTGTTAATTTAGCCAGGCTTGGTAAATCTCATTCTAGTTTTGTGTAGCCCTGCACTGCCTTGCGCGGTGAAAGGGCAATGCAAAACTTTGATAAATATGCCTCCGGATGCACTGTAAGGGAACTAGGGGAGACATAGGATTGTTGATGGAAAAGTTCATATTGACCGACAACTTATCAGTTGTGTGCAAATGGTAGGACACATCCCTGGTGAGTTGGCTTTTAGGAGCCAGTTATCCCAGTAAAGGAATTCTGGAATTAATTGCCATCTGTGAAGGTCTGAATCTACCACCACCACTTTTGTGAAGACTGGAGGAGCGAGGTGAGGTCAAATGGGAGAACAGCAAACTAATAGTGTTCAGATCGGACCATGAAGCATAGAAAATTCCTGTGTATCCGCAGGATAGGAAGGTGGAAGTAGATATCTTGCAGGTCAACAGACACAATCTAGACTTCCATTTCCAGTGCTAGAAGAACCAGAGCTAGGGACAGGATCACTAGCCCCTCTCCTGCTCTGGAACACACTCCACAGTACCCATTACTAGTAAGGTCAGAACCTCTTGCTGAAGGACAGTCAGATGGTCTGGCAGGAGTACTGGTAACTGGAAGAGATGGTTGGGGGTTCTGCTGGAAGGATAGGCCATACTCCTTTCCACAATCTACAAGACCCAAAGGTCTGGAATCCTCAAAATTTGTGAAAGGTCTGAGGGGTCCAAACGTGTAAAAATGGGATGTCTGTCCTTAAAATGACTGTGTGTGTTCGGACAAGGGTAACTATGGCTGTTTCCCTGTAGTGGTTGGGGAAGAAGAGGAGGAGGGAGAAAGGGGTAGAGCATCTGTTCTTCCCTTGCTTTGTCCTCTCTACTATTTGTAGAGGGAAGATCCCCTGTTGTAGGTGCTGCTGTTGGGTGTATTGCTGATGGCCCCAAAAGTAAATCCCCTGCTGAAACCTCAGATTATATTGTGGGAAAGGCATCAGGTGTTACCTTGCTTTGTCCTCTCTACTATTTGTAGAGGGAAGATCCCCTGTTGTTGGTGCTGCTGTTGGGTGTATTGCTGATGGTCCCAAAAGTAAATCCCCTGCTAAAACCTCAGATTATGTTGTGGGAAAGGCACCAGGTGTTAGCTTGGAAAAATAACAAGCTTGCACTACTAGGCTCTCCAGGGATGGGTGAGACGAGAGGAAGGTGGGACCTCCTGGAAATGGCTTATAGTGTCAGGTATCGGTTCCAGAAATCTCAGTAGAAGTTATTGTTTTTTTCAAATAGCTAGACTATGTTCTGTTAGGGCCTTATTGAAAGGAAGTAACAATTCTACTGTATGGGGGGTTAAATGTACAACCTCAATAAGGGGGTCTGATCTTTGTTTCTATGGACGGCACTTGGAGGTATTAGCGACCCTCCTAATGACCGAGTGGTATGAATGAACCTCCGGTAGGGGCAAACCCGTTAGAGAGAGAAGCTCCCTCTCTGGTGAAGTGTCAATACCACTTGCATCTTTCAGGCCTGTAACGTCCAGGTGCAGTGTATACTAACCATACTAATCATCTGCATTTAGATCTGAGCCCCAAAGAAGAAACTGCCTTCTTCTATTAACCTTTGGCCTCTCCTGGAGCGATAAAGTTGATGGTTAATAAATGGAAGAGAGTCTGTTCGAGTGGTCAGCTGAACTGGAGGAGTCAGAAGAGGTGGAAGAATCAATAGTAGCAGCACCAGGGTATTGTCAGTGGCGTTAGTGGAATTAGAGACGTCATCTGTGGCACCAGAGAGGTGTTTTGGTCTGGCGCTGAAGGCGAGTAAGAAGGGCTGTTCAGTGGAGGTGGTAGCCGCGGCGCTGATCCCGAATGCTGTGGTGGCACTGAGTCTGTGTTGCTGACCATGATAATGCGGGCTAGGGAAAAAAGGGTGAAAAGGGCGTTGAGTGGAATGACGCTGGTAGCCCTCCAGTGCTCGACAAGAGCAAGTCATTGGGCCTGTGGGACCAGCGAGCACTCTAGAAGGGACCACAGATCTGCTTAAAATGCTTATCATGTCACTCAGGGATGCTGAAGGGTCCTCCACCCAACAAATCGGAAAATATGGGCAAAGCTGACTGGCCATGGGCCTTCGGATCGATGATGCAGAAGAATTGACTCCGAAGCCAGCTGCAGGTCTGAAGAAACCACATGCGCCATAGACTCCATGGGGACTACCATTGGTTCCTTGTCCGACATTGAATGTGGCAAAGTCTGGGTTGTGGAGACTTACTTCTTGAAGTATGTCGGAGAAACTCATGCCTCTTCTATAAATTTTTCTTTTTTCTTCGGTGACTTTGATGAAGATGGCTACTGCAGTAACTTCAATCACTGTCTCGATTTTGTCGTCCCCAATGCTTGTCTTGTGCTAGGCCATAAACATCTTTGCCTCTTGTTCTTTATTCACCTTTGGATGCATACACTGACATGATTTGCAGGCCTGTGGGTCGTGGTCAAACCCCAGGCACCAGAGGCACATGTTGCAGGATTTCTGATGGAGATTTGGCCATTACAATCTCTGTATGGTTTAAAGCCATACCGCTCAGCTGGTATCATCGTGAGGTAACTGTAACCAAACTTTTTATATTTTTTAAGAAATCGCCCATGACATCAACACTCCTGAGAAGAGTTTGGAGTGCTCCAGAATGTACAGGTATAGCACAAAGAAGGAAACTGATGTCAGCACTCCTAAAGGTGAATTTTATGGCTCTAGTGACTTCGCAGTGATGCCACTTATGGCAATGAAGTGGAGCCAGCACATCATATTTGCATAGGAGAGCTATTGAAGAGTTTCCGGATCCTGATTGGCACTGGGGATATTCAAAAAGATGAGGAATTTGCAGGTAGAAGTGTCCATCAGAAAGTAAAAAGATCTGTGAGATGTTGTCAGAGTTAAGAGCATGAGAGACACAGAGGAGTAAGTTTAGAGTGAGTAGAGAAGATAATGAGGAAGAATGAGTGAAGAAATGTATAAACTAACAAGGATTAAATGAGGTGAGTGAGGAAAGTGACATAATGAGCAATCAGTTAGTTATAGTTAGTAAATAACTGTTTAAGTGAGGAGTTTGTTACAAAATGGCCCCAGGCTATTTGTCACTGACAAACACCTCTATTTCATAACCAGCAGCACTTTGAAGTTTGAGTGAAGTCAACAACCATACAAGTATCAGAATCCAGACAAAATGGACTCATGCTATACATATTAGGCCTTTGGCTCTAATCCGTCCCCAAATGGCCATTATAATACCACTTTCAGTCATTTTGTTTCTGGTGCACTCAATATAGGCAATAATTTATGACTGAAAGGATTTTAGCTCTGGGAATGGTCAATGTACATTAGAAGCATAAAAAGATAGAAGTATTCACAGATCTTCAATAGCACTGAACAGCAGATTATCAGCAACAGAGCAGCAAAGGGGAAACAGCATTCTTGATCCTCTGAGGAAGAGCAACCCAAACATACTATTCATTGCTGATGAAAAACAACATGAAATGTATAAGGGGTGAAAAAATTTGATTAAATGCTCATAAGACAGCACATGCCATACTTAAATTCAAGGTTTAAGGACCTAAAGGATCAATATCTGATAAGGTACTTTAGAGGGCGGATTCAGGTGCTAGGTAGGAAGCTATTTGTAGAAAAGCTAATTTGGGGCTTTCACTCTACCATTTTTGATTATTTCTCATAAAGCAAACCCACCATTGTTTTAGGTGTAAACAAAATTGTGGAGACTGTGAGAAGTTGGCCCGATATGCAGCGTTCGCTATTCTAGCGACCGCTATGTATCGTTCCAAACGACCCTTATGGTGATTGGTTGTAAGTCAACCTATAGACCAGCTATCCTAGTAGCGTGGATACGAGCAGTCTAAGGCTAAAGACTCGAGAGGGCGTGTTAAGCCAGCTGTTTACCACACATGTACCCCTTGAACACCAAGTGAAAGGACACCACACAAGTGTTATGAAAATAAACAGTTATTTATTAAAGATCACAACAGCCCTGTACTCTTTATGAGGACAGGGTACTAAGCACAAACCAAATCTCTCAGGAAAATACTTTAAGTGCACAATTAACACAAGTGTCCGAGGACACGGAAAGTTTAGTGGTCTCGGGTGGACCCGATAAGGCAAGTCGGAAGCGAGGGACTCGGGACCCTAGAGTAAAGAGGCTATGCAGGCACCGAAATGCCGAGTTACCTAGCCACGAGGGCTGTGGCTGCACAAGTCTTACAGGCGTCGGGGTCTTCGCTGACGAGCCAGGAGCCGGAAGAAAAGGAGTTGCTGGCCGGCGACCAGTGATGAATAGTTCGTAGAGATCCAAGCCTGGATCAGAGATCGTTGACACCTGAAAGCAGAGGGGACCAAGTTCGTACTACTAGCCAGTAGTCAGAGGGTACCAGGAGGGCACCGGTTGGCCGTCACCTCGACCAGGTGAGTGGGCGACGCTAGGCTCTGCAGTCTCACGGACCAGGAGGCGTTGTCGGCGACCAGGATGGAGGTGCGAGCTGTCCCACGAAGGATGATGCTGTCGGCGTCGCTGGGCCCAGGATTGGGACAACAAGCCTTGGCAGATTTCAGGGCCACGTGGTGGGCCTAAAATGGCGTCTTGAGTGGACCAGGAGGGTCCGGGGTGCTTCTCTCAAAGATGGAAGCAAAGGCCAGTCTGGAGCAACCAGACCAGCAGTGTTGGTTGTCGGATGTCGTCACAGAAGGGCACAAGCCAGCGGCTAGTGACCAGACCACGTGCTGAGCAGCGAGCAGAAGGGCCCCACGCAGATCGTGGAGATGCTGGGAGGCTGCGCTTCGGTGCTGGAGCGGCTCAGGGTCGGGGCTTCTCAGACCCCAGAGCACTCACCAGAGAATTACTTCGATGGTCGTGCTGGTTAAGAAAGCGTGCAGGTTTTGATGATGGCCGGTCCCTCGAGGTCTCGTCGCACCCACAGATCACAGCTGAGCTGATGACGTGGGTAGAGGTCGGAGGTGCCAGGGAAGCCGGTTCTCTTCGAGCTGGGCAGTCGGATCCTTGAGGAAGGACTTGCAGCAAACTGCAGAGTTCTTAGATGGTGCCCGCTGGTGCAGGGTGACTACTCCTTAGCCACAAGGGAGAAATCTTGAGAAGAGTCTCGAAGTCCTTTCGTAGAAAGTATTCTTGATTCAAAGATGATCTAATTTGAACAGGGGGCCAGCTCCCATCTTTATACTAAAAAAGGGGGCTGACCCGGTGACTAGGTCCTGCCTATGGGTGGGACTAGGAGGGGGTGGTTACACCCCTCTGCCATGCCGGACTTCCCCAGGCCAGGGGCTGGTGTGCCCCTGGAACTGGTTCAGACCGGCCTATGCGTAGTGAGCACCGGGGTGCCACTCAGCAGTCACCTTCCTGAAAAGCCCTGCCTACCCGGATACACAAAACCATGTCTGGGACGGTGCTAGCACCGCCCCTGACAGGAAACCCTTTGTCCAGGCTCCCCTCGCTGGAAGGACTCCCAGCTGCAGGGGGTCAGACTCGTGTCTGTGGTGGCAGCATCCATTTTGTGGAGCTGAGGCTTCAGTTAACTTTAACCGGGGTTCACAGTTACATACATGTCGTGTCCCTCTAGAAGGGTGGAATGCTAACCCCGTCGCCAGAATTGGCGAGGGGTTAGTATTCCAATTCGTATGACACCTTACTCGACATGTTTTGATAAAGCAATACCAAAGCTAGCATTTAACCGCGAGGATTATAATGCACTTAAGAGTATATGGTATGCGATATCATGGAACAGCTATTAGGACTTGGTTCCGCAAGCTGCAGACAGGCTCAGCTCATGCCAGAGCACCATCTCACACGATTCCAAGCACTCTGCCTTCAGGATTGTCAAGGCCTGCCATAGGAGTGACTGATAGGAATCTGTGTGTCCATTTTAGGGTTAGGTATAGGTATACTACACCTACAGCAAAGCGTGATTACACGACTTTGCCCCAGCTGTCATGCAGCCAGTTGTGTCAAATTTAAGAGGCCAGTCAGGGGTGGCATAATACATGCTGCAGCCCCTGGCAGCCCTGGGTACACCTATGCCCTAAGTTACAGGGTCTGCTAAGGTGGCCCAGTACCAATTGGAAATGTACCTAGGGTACATGGAATCCATTTTAAAGAGAGAGCAGTAGGCCTGGGGTCCTGATTGGCAGGATCCCAGGTCGACTATGTCAAAAACCAGCTAAAACACAGGGCAAAAAGTTGGGGGCAACCATAGTCAGGAGGTACCTTCCTACACAACCCCCCCCCCCCCCCCCCCAAACGAAAGGAGATAAGGCTATCCTTGTCCAGGTAAGCCTCTATTACCTAAGTGGCCATATAAGGAAGGACCAGCTCTGGCTTGGTTTCCCCCTGTGTCATGGTCCACTAGGCAACCCCTCACCCTAAGGGTATCTGAGGGTCTCCACCATAGGGAATCTCTGTCTCTGGTGTGTCTTGGGAAAGAAGAAGGCTGATGCTGGGATGGAGTACTGAAGTGAGGCTCCTCTACCTTTGGGCTCAACTTCCTCCAATCACCATTCATCACGTGTGCCTTTCTTTCTTTAGCTGAGATGCACTGAGCTCTCAGGGTCAGCCTCTGGCTACCTAAAGCTGGAGGCTGAGTCCCTCTGTTTGGCTTACTGGAGGGACAGGTCAGGTCTGGGGTTTTTAGGCCCCATGTTTGGCTGTGCCCAACAGTGTCCAGCTGTGGGAGTTCCCTAACTACTTTTAAGGGGGATCCCTCAGGAGTCTGTTCTATTTTCACTTGGCTAGGTTTACCAGCTTCAGTGATCCTAATCTGCTGATTAAGGGGTTCTTTTGGACAGGGGGCCCTTTTGGGTCCACCACTGGCCTCCCTGATCTCTTCAGCCCTGGGCTGACTGAGGCAGGGTAGAGAGGTGCAGGTTACCTGCTCCAGACTGGGTCCCACCTGGGAAGGGTCCACTGCCACCAGGGGCTCTGCCAGGCTAGGCCTGACTACCTCTGGGGCAGTTCCTTCAACAGGGGTAGAGTCAGTTCCCTGAGGAGGCTGGCTCTCACCTAGTGTCTGGGAGGGGGAAGACTCTTCTTCCTCCTCAATGCTCTCTGTTTGAGTGGAGTGATCCATTGTTTCAGGCTTCACAACCTCACTATCTGTTTGAGTAGAGGCTGAGACCATTTCAACCTTGCCAACCTTTTCAGGAGGGCACTCAGTCTGTGTTTGGGCTGTGACTGTCACAGCCCTCCTATCCTGTTCTGGAAAGTCTGTCTGAGCCTGGGCAGTGGCTACCACTGCCCTTCCAACCTTTTCAGGGAGGAATGGTGCTTGGACTGGGGCTGTAGCTATTACTGCCCCACTAACCTGTCTGGATAGGCCTATCATTCTGGAGTGAGTTTCTTGCTCCACCTCAGCCCATGCTGAGAGTTCCAGGTCATTCCCCAGTAAGCAATCTACAGGTAGGTTATCTGTCACTGCCACTCTCATGGGCCCTGTGACATTACCCCAACTGAGCTTGACTACTGCCATGGGATGCCTTCTCTTCACTCCATGAATGTCTGTCACCTGATAAGTAAAACCAGGGGTCAGTTGAGCAGAGGGGACCAGATGGTCACTCACCATGGTGAGGCTGGCCCCTGTGTCTCTGAATGCCTCAACTTTCTGACCATTCACTAAAACTTCTTGTCTATACTTTCCCAAAATGTGGGGTCCAGTAGTGAAGTTGGCAAACCCCATGCCAGTCTCACAGACAAGAGTGTGGTCAGGGAACCTGGCTAGGCCATAGTCCTCCTGATGGCCCAAAGTAATGCCCACCACATTCTTGGGGGCACTCCCACCACCTGGGGGATTACCACTAGTGGTAACAGGAGGTCTGGGAGTGTTACTTGGGGGTATGTTTTCCTTATTGCTGTTTTTAGGGCACTTGGCATCACTTTTGTAATGGCCCACCTGTTTACAGGTATGGCAATAAGGTTTCTTCTGTTCTGAAGGAGTGTTCTGGGACCCACCACCCTTGTTGGAGTTTTGGGGCCCTTGGGAAGTCTTCTCTGTGGATTTATCCCCACCCTTCTCTTGAGGCTTGGTTGATTCCTTTTTCTGGTCACCACCCTGGTTTTAGGCCTAACCCTGGTTCTGACCCATTTGTCTGCCCTCTTACCCAATTCCTGTGGAGAGGTCAGATCAGAGTCTACCAGGTGCTGATGTAATAACTGGTTCTGACAATTATTTAAGATTTGCTCCCTCATAATTAGATTATACAATCCTTTAAAATCAGTAACCTTACTACCCAGTAGCCAGCCTTCAAAAGCCTTAGTGGCACAATCAACAAAGTCAGTCCAATCTTGAGACTGAGTTTTCTGGGTGTCTCTGAACAGCATCCTGTATTGTTCAGTGGTTAAACCAAACCCATCAACCAGTGTATTCTTCAAGATTTGGTAATTGTTAGCATCCTCCACCCTTGTGGTGAGGAGCTTATCTCTACCTTTACCATCAAAGGAGAGCCACAAGATAGCTGCCCACTGACTTTGGGGAACACCCTGCACAGTGCAGGCTCTCTCCAAAGCAGTAATCCATTTGTGGATGTCATCCCCTTCTTTAAAGGGGGGCACTATCTTATTCAGGTGCTTTGTATCAAAACTCCTTTCCCTATTGCTAGGTTTATTGCTGCCACCAGTGGGCTGTAGCCCACATAATTCCTGCTCTCTAGCAAGGGCAAGTCTCTCTTTGGCCAGGGCAAGTTCTTCCCTTTCAATCCTCAGTTTGATTGCCCTTTCTTCAGCTTCATACACTCTCCTCTTAGGGGAAGACATCCCTCTGTGAGAAGAGTTGAGAGAGCCATTGGTTCGAAAGGATCTGTTAGAGCCTCTTGATAGAGACCTAACTCGTCCATTCCCAATGTTAAGCTGACCTGAGAGTGGGCCCAGGGGTCCCCCAGTACCAAGCTCATGTCTGCTTAAGTTGGACCAGCTTAGTCTACTGACTTCTAGCTGTCCCTTATCTGCCTCATCCCCTGACAACTGGTCCTCATCCTCATCCTCAGCATCATCTGCTTCCTGGAGGGGATGTTCCTGGCTATCAAAGGGTCCCTGTAAGGAGGGCAAACTTCCTTCTGGATTAGAAGGGTCTGGGTTACCAGCCCTACTGGCATCATAAGCCTCTAAGAGGCCAATCAGAAAGGAAGTGGTGGGGTTAGACCCTTGTTTTAGTTTCCTGAGAGTACACACTTGTCTCATCTCATGGAAGCTAAGAGCAGCATATTTTGAAGTAAGGACCTGTGGAGGGTCCACTGACACAAGGGGATACTCAGAGTTTCCTCCTTTGTCTGACATGCTGATTCTAGTGTGGTGTAAGTGATGCACCTACCTACACTATGTGTTTACCTACTGATCCCTTGCTAAGAGTTGCAGCCAAGGTGTGCTAAGCCTTGAGGAGCTACAACAGCTGGTTCAGTAGAACTCAGAGTATTCTAAGCTTTAGTTATATGTACTAACAGTACTTATGTGATCTTTCAGCAAGATATTCTTAGGATACACGTGGTAAAACAACAGCAAGCTCAAATCCCAACCGCTGCTCACCAATGTGAGAAGTTGGCCCG
The DNA here is from genome assembly GCF_964263255.1 of Lissotriton vulgaris. Taxonomy (NCBI): domain Eukaryota; kingdom Metazoa; phylum Chordata; class Amphibia; order Caudata; family Salamandridae; genus Lissotriton; species Lissotriton vulgaris. The sequence continues at coordinate 15,639 of NW_028255016.1, read as the reverse complement.
GTATGCAGCGTTCGCTATTCTAGCGACCGCTATGTATCGTTCCAAACGACCCTTATGGTGATTGGTTGTAAGTCAACCTATAGACCAGCTATCCTAGTAGCGTGGATACGAGCAGTCTAAGGCTAAAGACTCGAGAGGGCGTGTTAAGCCAGCTGTTTACCACACATGTACCCCTTGAACACCAAGTGAAAGGACACCACACAAGTGTTATGAAAATAAACAGTTATTTATTAAAGATCACAACAGTCCTGTACTCTTTATGAGGACAGGGTACTAAGCACAAACCAAATCTCTCAGGAAAATACTTTAAGTGCACAATTAACACAAGTGTCCGAGGACACGGAAAGTTTAGTGGTCTCGGGTGGACCCGATAAGGCAAGTCGGAAGCGAGGGACTCGGGACCCTAGAGTAAAGAGGCTATGCAGGCACCGAAATGCCGAGTTACCTAGCCACGAGGGCTGCGGCTGCACAAGTCTTACAGGCGTCGGGGTCTTCGCTGACGAGCCAGGAGCCAGAAGAAAAGGAGTTGCTGGCCGGCGACCAGTGATGAATAGTTCGTAGAGATCCAAGCCTGGATCAGAGATCGTTGACACCTGAAAGCAGAGGGGACCAAGCTCGTACTACTAGCCAGTAGTCAGAGGGTACCAGGAGGGCACCGGTTGGCCGTCACCTCGACCAGGTGAGTGGGCGACGCTAGGCTCTGCAGTCTCACGGACCAGGAGGCGTTGTCGGCGACCAGGATGGAGGTGCGAGCTGTCCCACGAAGGATGATGCTGTCGGCGTCGCTGGGCCCAGGATTGGGACAACAAGCCTTGGCAGATTTCAGGGCCACGTGGTGGGCCTAAAATGGCGTCTTGAGTGGACCAGGAGGGTCCGGGGTGCTTCTCTCAAAGATGGAAGCAAAGGCCAGTCTGGAGCAACCAGACCAGCAGTGTTGGTTGTCAGATGTCGTCACAGAAGGGCACAAGCCAGCGGCTAGTGACCAGACAACGTGCTGAGCAGCGAGCAGAAGGGCCCCACGCAGATCGTGGAGATGCTGGGAGGCTGCGCTTCGGTGCTGGAGCGGCTCAGGGTCGGGGCTTCTCGGACCCCAGAGCACTCACCAGAGAATTACTTCGAATATCGTGCTGGTTAAGAAAGCGTGCAGGTTTTGATGATGGCCGGTCCCTCGAGGTCTCGTCGCACCCACAGATCACAGCTGAGCTGATGATGTGGGTAGAGGTCGGAGGTGCCAGGGAAGCCGGTTCTCGTCGAGCTGGGCAGTCGGATCCTTGAGGAAGGACTTGCAGCAAACCGCAGAGTTCTTAGATGGTGCCCGCTGGTGCAGGGTGACTACTCCTTAGCCACAAGGGAGAAATCTTGAGAAGAGTCTCGAAGTCCTTTCGTAGAAAGTATTCTTGATTCAAAGATGATCTAATTTGAACAGGGGGCCCGCTCCCATCTTTATACTAAAAAAGGGGGCTGACCCGGTGACTAGGTCCTGCCTATGGGTGGGACTAGGAGGGGGTGGTTACACCCCTCTGCCATGCCGGACTTCCCCAGGCCAGGGGCTGGTGTGCACCTGGAACTGGTTCAGACCGGCCTATGCGTAGTGAGCACCGGGGTGCCACTCAGCAGTCACCTTCCTGAAAAGCCCTGCCTACCCAGGATACACAAAACCATGTCTGGGACGGTGCTAGCACCGCCCCTGAGAGGAAACCCTTTGTCCAGGCTCCCCTCGCTGGAAGGACTCCCAGCTGCAGGGGGTCAGACTCGTGTCTGTGGTGGCAGCATCCATTTTGTGGAGCTGAGGCTTCAGTTAACTTTAACCGGGGTTCACAGTTACATACATGTCGTGTCCCTCTAGAAGGGTGGAATGCTAACCCCGTCGCCAGAATTGGCGAGGGGTTAGTATTCCAATTCGTATGACACCTTACTCGACATGTTTTGATAAAGCAATACCAAAGTTAGCATTTAACTGCAAGGATTATAATGCACTTAAGAGTATATGGTATGCGATATCATGGAACAGCTATTAGGACTTGGTTCCGCAAGCTGCAGACAGGCTCAGCTCATGACAGAGCACCATCTCACACGATTCCAAGCACTCTGCCTTCAGGATTGTCAAGGCCTGCCATAGGAGTGACTGATAGGAATCTGTGTGTCCATTTTAGGGTTAGGTATAGGTATACTACACCTACAGCAAAGCGTGATTACACGACTTTGCCCCAGCTGTCATGCAGCCAGTTGTGTCAAATTTAAGAGGCCAGTCAGGGGTGGCATAATACATGCTGCAGCCCCTGGCAGCCCTGGGTACACCTATGCCCTGAGTTACAGGGTCTGATAAGGTGGCCCAGTACCAATTGGAAATGTACCTAGGGTACATGGAATCCATTTTAAAGAGAGAGCAGTAGGCCTGGGGTCCTGATTGCAGGATCCCAGGTCGACTATGTCAAAAACCAGCTAAAACACAGGGCAAAAAGTTGGGGGCAACCATAGTCAGGAGGTACCTTCCTACAGAGACAACCACAGACCTATAACTACCAGCATCTTGAATTGCAATGATCAGTACTCAGTTCTTAGTGCTCCCAGGGAAAGTGTAAAAATCACCTTATGATTTTTAATTAGACCTCTCACAATTTTTGGCTGGCAAAGACAACATTCTACCCTGGAAAAAATATACCTGAAAGAAAAAGTTAGCTCCTTCGCTCTGATTCTAGCCGGCAGATGCGTAGTGAGCACCGGGGTGCCACTTGCAGTCACCTTCCTGAAAAGCCCTGCCTACCCAGGACTCCCAGCTGTAGGTGGTCACACTCGTGTCTGTGGTGGCAGCATCCATTTTGTGATGCTGAGGCTCGAGTTAACTTTAACCGGGGTTCACAGTTACATACATGTCGTGTCCCTCTAGAAGGGTGGAATACTAACCCAGTCGCCAGAATTGGCGAGGGGTTAGTATTCCAATTCGTATGACACCTTACTCGAAATGTTTTGATAAAGCAATACCAAAGATAGCATTTAACCGCGAGGATTATAATGCACTTAAGAGTATATGGTACGCGTTATCATGGAACAGCTATTAGGACTTGGTTCCGCAAGCTGCAAACGGGCTCAGCTCATGCCAGAGCACCATCTCACACGATTCAAAGCACTCTGCCTTCAGGATTGTCAAGGCCTGCCATAGGAGTGACTGATAGGAATCTGTGTGTCCATTTTTAGGGTTAGATATAGGTATACTATATCTAAAGCAAAGGGTGATTACACCACCTTGCCCCAGCTGTCATGCAGCCAGTTGTGTCGGATTTAGATGGCCAGCCAGGGGTGGCATAATACATGCTTCAGCCCCTGGTAGGCCCTGGGTACACCTATGCCCTGAGTTACAGGGTCTGATAAGGTGGCCCAGTACCAATTGGTAAATGCACCTAAGGTACACGTTGTTATTTAGTGAGAGAACAGCTAGGCTGTGGGTCTGATTAGCAGGCCCACAGCCAGAGAAAGTCGTAAACCAGTGAAACAAAAGCAAAAAATCTGGGTGATCATAGGATTGCAGACCCTACTCTCCTACAGAGCCATCATATCAATATAGGTTTTATAAAACTCGACTGGGATACCATCCGACCCCGTGGGCTTACCCGACTGCATATGCATGATGGCTTTCCTGACCTCATCAAGCTCAAACGGGGCACACACACATGTCTGCTGTGTATCGTTCAACCACCCCAGCGATATATCGTCCAAATATGCGTCTAGGTTCAATTTTCCCGTCCTAGTGGTTGTATACAATGCCGTGTAGTGCTCAGTGAAGGCATTAAGTATGGTCGCAGTGTCCCTATATACAATGCCGTCCAACCCTTCCAATTCTAGGATTACATTAGAGCCTCATGACCTCCGAATCGTCTCTGCCAGCGCCTTCCCAGGCCTCTCCCCCTCGCCATAGCCGTGGGCCGTCCAATACTTCCCTCGAAATCTCGCCTCTCTGCGAGCCTCATCCATGTAGGCTGTGAGTTTCGATCTAAACTGAGATTGTTTTTGGATATGCAATCCGGCCTAGTTGCTAATCTGCTCTCCAATGACTTAAGTTTGGTCTCAAGTGTACGTAACGTGTTCAAAATATCTTTAAGCATCCCAGCACCCTGCTTGTTTCTCGCAGCTCTGAGGGCTACATCCCGGTCTCTATAATTAAGTAATCGTGCAATTATAGGTTGTGGGGGGCTTCCCGGCACCGGACGTGGACCGAGGGTTCTGTGCGCCCTTTCCACAATGAACTGCGAGGAAAAGGCGTCTTTGCCTATGGACTCCAGCAGTAGTTTTTCTATATAGTCCTCCATTCTACCAGTATTTGTCGATTCTGGTAAGCCTATGACGCGTATGTTGTTGCGCCGACTGCGCGCTTCCAAGTCCTCATTTTTTGCGGCTATGACGGGTAGCAGTTTATCCATTCTCATAAGTTGCACTGTACGGGTTGCAGTGACGTCATCTGATTCTTATATGTGTCTTTCCGCCTCCTTAATGCAGTCTTCCTGGCCATCTAGCTTATGTGCAATGGCATTCATCCTAGAGGACATCCGGTCCACCTTGTCCACCACTGTTGCAAATCCTTGCCGCATCTCTTGTAGTATATTGGCCATGTCCGAGGCCTGTGAATTGGCTCCCCCTCCAGCGCACTCAGCCAAGTCCTGCTCCTGGTCGTCAGCAGTAGATTTGCTTCCCTTCTTTGCAGCTTCAAAATTTAGTTTCGGTTGACGAGTGTCGGTCTTCCCCATATTTCAGCAAGAGTGCGACGCCTTCTGCGTATGTATCAGGAGTAATCAAGGCAACCACCAGTCTAGGGTGAAGTGTGAGGGCCAGTCCGAGTCACCACATGGCCCTTTCGTCGTCAACAGCTGATCCTGCCCCGCACTCTTGTCGCGTCAGCTTGCTCTGTCCAGCGCTTCTCAGCAGCTCTCACCTCACTGGGTCAGCTACTTGCCCAAGACTGTGTCCCGCTGAAGCATCACCTCATAATCGCCAGCTGCCTTCTCCACCAATGTATGGCGATTCACGGAGCTACTTGAGCCCCTTCCAAAGCCCTGTAGGGCACAACAGCAGCAGATTGCTAAGTCCGTAGAACCGCAGCAGCCTGTGACATCCAGCACCCACATTATGGGGGTGGAGTACTCGTGGCGGCCTGGCAGTCACAGTCCCTGTCAAACCACCACCCAATGCTCCGCCGCTCCAAGGGGGTTGATTGCACCTGTCGCAGGTCGCTTCAGGCGCTCCGCACCGCCCAGTAAGGGTCTCACTCCTCTTGCACAATCGTCTCAGCCGGCTATCCACGCACTGCCACTGCCCATCTCCCCTCTCACCACGGGCATCACACAGACTGTTCCATACCGTAACCGAGGCGTGTAGGGGAAGAACACTGCTCAGTATCTTCGCGAAGCCTGTCCCCACACCTCGGAACGGCTCTCCTGCCAAAGGCGCTTTCCCCGCAGCCGCCATTGTATGTCCGGCCTCCTCATTATATTTATTATCCTGCCCCGGTGCCCGGTGTTCACTAGATCTTCACAGCGGGGGGGGGGGAACGCGCGCCAATCCTCCACCGCTGCGCTATGTGGGCTCCCCACAAATTCACCTACACAGTCCTCCCCGCCTCCGTCAGTATGTCCGCATCCATCAATCAAATCGCAACACCATTATGGCTCTCGGCAAAGTCTCTTGCGCAGTGGCCTCATGGAAAACTGCGCCGCCACCCCCAGCAGTACTATCTCCACAAATGCCTCCTTGGCGTCCTGTTGCACCGGCAGTCCGCCTCTGCGCCGTGACTCGGTTGTTAGCGATAACGCTGATTCACTGTGTCGTTGCCGGACGTGCGGCCTGGTTGCCTCGTGGTAATCCCCGGCCTTTCCCAGTCACTGCAGCCGAGTCAAAGCTCCATGCAGGTCAGGCGGGTGGCGCGGCTCAGATTTCAGGCGCCCCCCGCTCCGATTGTCCGCCGCCGATCCTTCCGCACTTCACTCCACTTGTAGCCGCGGGGTAGCGCCACCGATCTCTGAACAATTTACCCCAATTAGCGCCCAATTGTTCAGGATAAGTGAAGGATATCAGTTCCAGGAAGCAGGCGCCTCACATCAGTGCGGCCATGCTGCTTGCGCGCTCTCTAGCGCCCCCCTCAATGGGGTAAAGTGTGGATTTTTTTGTTTTGCTAAGAAAATGTAAGTGATGTCCAAGATGGTTGTTGTGGCCTCAGGGTGCATTAATGGTGTATTTTCTACTGAGGCCATTGTCAATGTTGCTTAAAATCTGAAGGATGAAAGGCTTAGATGGCCATGCTGGGATTCCAGGGCGATCTGCTGATTCCAGCTATCAGCAGTGAGGGCTTAACTTATTTCCCTTTTTTAAAAATCATTGTTATCTGCAGCCTCTGTTTTGACTTAAAGAGCACGCTTTAGTGCCCTGACTTCAGAATCCGTTAGAGTCTTTGAACTACCAGCCACCAAGAACCCTTTTTGCATGCGTGTAGTTGACTTAGAAACCTGTGAAGGTGGGCATAAAATAGTAACTACGAAACACTATTGTCAGGAAAGCACGGCCAACAGGGTGGCTACTGATGTGGCGCTTTCTGTACTGGATGGATGCAGTTGCTGCTTGTTCCAGCAGTCTCCCTCATCTCACCTGGTGGTACCACACGTCCTCCTCATGTTTGAAAGCCCGTGTGTAGCAAACACCATGGACCATCTGTTTCTATTGGACACACACCATTGAGTGGTGATGCGCTAGCAACTTTTTGGTTGGTACAAACTATCACTTTGTCTGCTTTATCTTCCTTGCAGTTTTCACAGTCATTAGGCTGGTGGACAGACGGAAAACTGTCACTTTTGAAAAGTTCATTATTATGGAAATGTTCATGTGAATGTTTGTTTAATTTCCAGCTGTTGTTTGGGATTGGTCTGTGTGGAATCCTTGTACACGCATTAGTCTGGTCGTCCTATGACTACTGCCTCCATAGTGTATGATCTTCAGCCTGTTTTTGGTTTCCGCGCCATTGTTCAATTAGGTAGACTAGTATTCTTGGAACATCCCATATTCACGAGAACATCAGAATACATCAGCTCTGTATGCAGCCATTGGACCTCGATAGATCGAGTCGATGAGACGAGGTCCATGTGCCATCACGGGCTCAGCCTAGACTTGTCCAATTGAGATCCATGGTTCAGTGCGTAAACTGGGCTTTTGGCTTCTTCTCACAGATTGACCCCACCATTTGATCCAACTCACAGTAGGGCTGTGGTTCTCATGCCCTGGATGATCGTCCTCCTCCAAGCCTCACAGACGCCTTTAATCCCACCTGTCTGCTCGCCATTGCACTACTGCAGCGTGAAGGAGAGGGCTGTCTAGATATGTGCATTTTACCTGTCTCCAGAAAAAGATGTATTTAGCAATTTTACCACTCTCTCCTTTTCTCGTGAAGGCTGAATGTTCCAGTAGAGTTGCAGTCACTTCAGCAGGGTCTCCTATCTGGCAGTCGAGTGCTCGTAAAATTCCTGTGGCACATGATTGGAAAGTCCCTATCTCTATCTTCACGTCACTGGCTCAGATCTGGCAGGAGTCATCACTTTGCACGGGCCAATTTTCTTCTTCTTACTTTCATTTTTATGTTGAGCCTGCAGCAGCGCACATGCGCTGCCCTGGCAAGACTTTTAGTAAGGGGCTTTGAAAAGCTCACCACAGGCTCGTGCGTGTGTGGCCTATTGCTTGCCGTTACCCACACATGCGCCATATGTTTTGAATTATGGTGCCCAGACACAGATGCGATAATTCAAAACATATGGTCTGGTGCTCGCTCTTGCGCGCGCGCCACTCACTCCATCGTCATGGCTGATTAAGCGCATGGCTTGCGGGCACTCTTATAGCGCGCGCACATGGGCCAAGCGCCACTGCTCCCGCTAGTTTATAAGAATAAAAAGAGTGACCCGTTCAGTTTCTGTGTGGTTGGACCGAAGTCTGTTCTCTTTACATGCGGTTTTCATTTAGCATCTCCTAACCTTCATGCTTCCGTCCTCCTCAATCATTTTCTGTCCACTCGCCATGTTGGGAAAGATGGCTCCATTTCATTTTTACCTCCGCCACTGCGACCTTCACATATGTTTTGGAATTGTTAATGAAGCAGCCTAAATATGCAAAGGGAACCCATGGTAATTAATTAATGTCTCAATAAAATAGTTTCCCTCGAATACAGCAGTCTTTCAGCACAAAAAATCCATGTTCTATACTCGAACAATGGTGAATGCTGCAGCGCTGGAAGACTTAATGGCCTGCTTTTCTTGTACGATTTAAGTGCAGAACTTTTCATTTACATTTTGAGGATGGTATGGTGAGTGACTAGAATGCCTTGCCAAAACACCTGCATAGACACTGCTCATAAATGGATAAACATATTCTAGAAACAGTCTCCTCAAGTGTCCCTTCTGTCGCTCTTCTCCATTGAGGAGCAGAACATGTGGTGCATTTGGACCAGTCAACGCCTGTGCTGTGTTTACTTCCTTATTGCCTTTTTTAGAAAACTTCTGAATGTGGGTTGAATGGGAGTATTTTTCTGTTTTTTCACTTATTTGTCCTACAGACACCACCCCAGACATTAGCTCAGAAATCTGAATAGCAAGTGTAGCATTTGGGATTTTCCTTTTTAAATATTCAGTTTTTTTTAATCATATATTAAAGATGCATGCAAGGGCAAAAAAAAAGAAATAGCTCACCTAGCACATGTCAAACATAACATTTGTTACAAGTCCACTATTCACAGATTGAAAGGGTACGATGGGGAGTGGTACATCCATCATAAGAACAAGCCTTCCTCGTCGATTTCTAATGTGAGATTCATCACCTTCATACTCTTCAGGCGCCAGACTGGATAATCTCTCTCTCTCTCTTTCTCTCTAAATCTCTCTAAATCTCTCTCTCTTTAAATCTATTTTTTCTCTCTCTCTAAATCTCTCTCTCTCTCTCTCTCTCTCTCTCTCTCTCTCTAAATCTCTCTCTAAATCTCTCTCTCTCTCTCTGAGAGTTTGCCATTTGCGGCCAAGGGCCATGCCCCCTACATCTCGGCCACAAAAGACCAGGCATTATAGCATGGAAGCTCTCCTCAGCATAAGGCCGTTAGGAATGAACTGTGGCCTGCATTTACATCATACTACAGAGCTCCCAGAGATCTGTCCAAAATGTAAACTATCGCTCAAACCTAAGCAGGTCCTAGATGCGAAACAGGATTACTGTATGCTCTTATTAAACTGCAGATCCCTGCCCAAACATAGGGTGGAAATTGCCCTTTTGTTAGAGGAACGCATGCCAGACGCAGTGTTTCTCACTGAAACATGGCTCACGTCGGACTCCGACCCTGCATTAGTGACCGCCCTCCCTCCAGGCTTCCAAATTATCCAACAGGACCGCCCTGATGGGAGAGGAGGAGGCCTAGCCATCATCTATAAAGAACAATACCACTGTCGAGTAATCTCTGAAGCAATTCCAGACTGTGAGAGCTTAGCATTTATCCTAGAACTCTCCCCTAGCAACTGCTTTTCAGGAACATTAATATATCGACCCCCGGGCCCCCCCAAACAGTTTCACAATCTCCTCCCATTGATTGTGGCTGACTGTGTTAGCACTGCCTCTAATTACACTCTGCTAGGGGATCTCAATTTTCATTTTGATACTGCCCTGGACCATACAGCTACAGCACTTACAGACGACCTAGCTGCACTACAATGAGTGAAGGCACCGACTCACGCTAAGGGCCACTTACTGGACCCTGTGTTCAGTAACTGTGCAGACCTTGTGGTTGGGCTACCAATCTCCCTCCCATGGACTGATCATCTACTAGTGCCTTTCACCTGGACCACATTTAAGCCACCCCCCGTGAGACCCACGGTAAGACATGCCAGATCCTGGGCGCGGCTACCAGTCGATGACTGGACTAGCAGACTCGTGATTGACAAACCCTCTTACAATGAGGACCCATGCCTGGCCAACCTGGATCACGTTGACTGGATCACAAAAGCGCTTGAAACCATTCTCCCCCTGAGTAAAATGACGATGAAACACTCCCACAAAACGGCCCCCTGGTATTCAGAGGCTCTCAGGGAAAAGAAATGCGAATGCAGAAAAATAGAAAGACGATGGCGTCTAGACTACTCTAAGGAGGAAAAAACCTGTTACCGAGAGGCAATCAAACTCTACAAAGGCGAGGTCAAATCTGCCCAATCTGTATATTTCTCGGACAAAATCATACTAGCAAAATCCAAACCTAAGAAAATTTTTCAAATTCTGAAAAAACTCATAAACCTCCATCTTCTAAACTGCACGAGGAAAAAACAACAGACCACTGTAATGACTTGGCAGAATTTTTCCACCAAACAGTCAATAAAATCTACTCATCCTTCCCCTCTACAGGTACTGTCCCCATAGCCCAGGATCAAACAAATCTGGGAACCACTTTATCAGAACCCCGTCCTACACTGGACCACTTCCCCCCCTAGACCTTGAATCCTTGGACTCCATTGACCGCAAGGTAAAATCTGGGTCCCCATGCGACCCAGCATCTCCACAAGACATGATGCTGGCACCCCAGGTCACTTTACCAGCCATTGTGGACCTCCTGAACGCCTCCATTACCTCTGGTACTGTCCCTCCCGCTTGGAAGCGGGCCATGGTCCGAGCTCTGCTGAAAAAACCCAATCTAGATCCCTCTGACTTTAGCAACTACCGGCCGATTTCTCTGCAACCCTGGGTGAGCAAAATCCTTGAGAGGTACATCAATCTCCAGCTGGTGAATTTCCTTGAAAATAACCAGCTGTTAGATGCCACCCAGGCGGGTTTTAGACCCAAACACGGAACAGAGACCGCCCTTCTAACAGTCAATGAGGAAACCAGAAAAATCCTAGATCAGGGGGGGTCAGTGGCAGTGATCCTCCTTGACCTAAGCGCGGCATTCGATACTGTCAGCCATGACACCCTGCTGAGCCGCCTCTCGAGTGTCGGAATAGTAGATAGTGATTGGCTATGGCTCAAATCCTTCTTGAGCGACAGATCATTCCAATTCTTTGATGGAGAGACAGTGTCCATGAGTAGGCCGTTGAGGTGCGGAGTCCCACAAGGCTCCTCTTTAAGCCCTGCGCTTTTCAACATCTATATGAGACCACTGGCTGAGGTCGTTCGTCCATTTGGGGTGAAGATCATTTCTTATGCGGACGACACCCAGCTGGTGGTCTCCTTGGCGCAGGAGGCTGACCTGCTGTCGTCAGGTGGGCTAATGAAGTGCTTAGAGGAGGTAAAGGGCTGGATGACCGCCTCATCTCTCAAGCTCAGTGGGGACAAAACAGAGCTGATGCTCCTGGGCCCTGCAAACCCCACCTTTTTCAATTCCTTGTGGCCTTCTTGTCTAGGTACCCCCCCCAGTACCCAAGGATAATATCAAGAGCCTTGGGGTGTGGCTGGACAAGACCCTCTCATTTAACATCCAGGCTACAAAACTCCTGGCTACCTGCTTCGGAATTCTTAGGATGCTAAAGAAAGTCCTCCCTCTTCTACCTATGGAGGCAAAGCAGGTGGCCATCCAAGGTCTTATACAGTCCCGCCTCGACTTCAATAATGTTCTCTACCTTGGCACCCCGGAGTACACCTTGCGCAGACTACAGATAGTGCAGAACTGTGCAGCCCGCACACTGTTACAGCTGCCACGCAGACAATCAGCCAAACCTGGTCTGATCAGCCTGCACTGGCTGCCAGTGCGACAGAGAATCATCTTTAAGGCCATGTGTATTGCCCATCAGGCCTTTTGGGACACAGGACCTAGGATTACCCGGGACCTAGTAAAATAGTACCACCCCAGCAGAAACCTTCAAATTAGCCAGGCCTTTATGGCGATAGTTCCGAGAATAAAAAAGGCAAGGGCGGGTGGCAGGACATTCACCCATAATGCCTCCAAGATCTGGAACTCACTTCCTCTTCATCTTAGATCCAACCCTAATCTCCCCTCATTCCGGAAACAGCTGAAGACTTTTTTGTTTAACTCCCCTCAGTAATATCAACAAGTTACCTCTTCAAGCAATTTCTATTCTGGTCTCTAACGCTTGGACGCCTCTTGGCAGCAACCGCGCTCTATAAATCTACTTTTCATTTCATTCATTTCATTTCTGAACCTCTGTAAAACTCTCTCTCTAAATCTCTCTCTCTCTCTCTCTAAATCTCTCTCTAAATCTCTCTCGCTCTAAATCTCTCTATCTCTCTCTCTCTCTCTCTCTAAATCTCTCTCTCTCTCTAAATCTCTCTCTAAATCTCTCTCTCTAAATCTCTCGTTCTCTATAAATCTATTTCCCTAAATCTCTCTCTCTATATCTCTCTCTCTATATATATATCTCTCCCTCTAAAACTCTCACTCTCAAAATCTCTCTCTAAATCTCTCTCTCTCTTCCCCCCCCCCTCAGCTTCCCCCTCTTCTCAATTTTTCCTCCCCCTGTCGGCATTTTCTTGCTTTCAAACTCATCCAGAATCTTTCATTATTTTCCAACTAGCTCTTTGAAACCCACAAGTCCTCTCCCAATCTCTCTCTCTCTCTCTCTAAATCTCTCAATCTTTCTCAATCTCTCTCTCTCTAAATCTCTCCTCTAAATCTCTCGCTCTAAATCTCTTGCTCTCTCTCTCTAAATCGCTCTCTAAATCTCTCTCTCTAAATCTCTCTAAATCTCTTGCTCTCTCTCTCTAAATATCTCACTCTCTAAATGTCTCACTCTCTAAATCTCTCTCTCTCTCTAAATCTCTCTCCAGACTCTCCTTGGGCTACAGAAGTTTATTTTCAGTTTTGGCATAGAATGAATAGCCACATGTGTAATGAGTGTACAGTGGGGGGTTAGCTTCCCTTGGCATAGCCATTAGATCTCGCCTTTGGGACCTTATAAGTGTTTAGTTATCCAGCACAATATCCTTGGTGCAACAACATCAACTGTTGCATGGCTAAACACTTATAAGGTCCCAAAGACGAGACCTATTGGCTATGCCAATGCTGGTTTTCGCTTAGTTACAGCATTAATATGTGGGGAAAATGCATAGGGACAATTTTCTCCCTGCGTCTAGGCCTCCTCAAAATCATTGCATATCCGGACTCTGCTTCTGTCTGAGTTTTATGATTCTTGATTAAAATGTTTACTGAGACTTGGAATTAGCCTGATTTGTAATTGAAAGTAAAAGTTTGCAGGTCGAGCACTTTGGTGATAGAGATGAATTTGGAAAGAAAGATTTCAAATTGAAACATTCCCCTCACTGTTTATTGCGCCGTTTACTGCTACCTGGCTCACTGTCATCAGTACTTAGTCCAGTTGATGATGATACACATAACTATTACAAATGGGTGATGGACGTGTAATGAGTGCAAAGTGATATCTGATACCCTAGGGCAAGTTTGCATTGAATGATATGATGATGCTTTCCTGCCTGCAAGATTGCTTATGGTATCTGGTTTGCCAAATAGCTATGGGTTATATATAAGCTGAGTTGCTTATTTTCTGCTGTGACATGATAAAAAAAACCTTACTGAGGATTGCAGTCGGCATATTTTATTGATGTTGTCATTGCACCATTGTGAGACTCATATTGTAAGTTTCCTGGACTCTGCTGACCAGGACAAAAGATATATATATTTGCAGTTTATGTCCCAAACGTACAGGTAGCATACAAGACTGGACCATCCCCGTACAAGTTATCACCAGATCCACTGGGGGGTGGCGGGGGGGTGGAGTTTTTATATTGCATATGGTTTGGAATAATGGCTACACCTCAAATGTCAGCCTATTACAACATGGAGGTCTACTGTATGTCCATGGACTGAATGTCTATGTGGTGTGTGAGCCAGAGTCTCAGTTGCCACTTCTTACACTAATCATTGTCATGTACATCCTTCCTACTGTCTTCTGTGCTCCTCATCCTTAAACTGTTATAATTCTGACAGCTCTCTTCTACCTCTGACAGATCATCCCAGTCTCTGACAGATCATCCCAGATCTATCCTCCATTCCAAGCACTTTCAGATCACGCTAAGCTCTAGTACTTTCCTCTCTTGCTACAGCTGCGCAGAGGTGAGCACCGCTATGGTAAGGAGATGAAAGAATGTGAGCACTGGCCGGCCAGAATTCATCCTTGGAACTGAATAGAAAAACAGTGAAACCACTGAGACATTTCCACATCACATTGTTGTGTGCAGAATCGAGCCTGTGCTTTTAATGATCACATTTTCGTTTTTGACACTCCAACACCTTTGGCAGGTGCTTTCCAGTGAGAAAATAGCACTTTGATTGAAATTCTGAAGCGTGTACACCTTCAGCTATCTCACTGTAGGAGGGACATTCCCAGTCCCAATTTTGAGAAGTTGAAATGACTATTTATAAAACATATCTTTTTTTATGGTTGGCCCTATGTTAGTACTTTTCATTAAAAACACACATCATTGGAGTCTTCAAAACCCCTTCTTCTTCCGAGCCTATGTCACACAAAAAAAAAAACCTTTTTAAACTCTGGCTGTTAGGATTTATAATGTTTAGAGCTGGGTTTCCAGCTATAAAATGTTTTTTTTTTTGTTGCAAAAATGATAAATTAAAATACACTTTCTGAAGGTTAGAAGGATATATTCAAACTCTCCTAGACTTCTACTGACGGTATGGGAACCTGCAGCATCACACACACTTTAAGACTTCTATTGATAATATGAGGACCAGGAAGACACACCCCTGAAATCTGATTGGTTGCTTTCTGTCCTTAGCAACTGCACTGTCTGTGTGTGTAGAGAGAGGATATTTTTGTGTGTATAGGAGGGTATTCATCACACACACTGTCTGAAAAATAGGAATTATGAAGCCCTCTTCAAAATTTCACTCAGACAGCTGAGAGAGCTTCCCTCAGTATGTAAGCACTGTAAACGTTATGAGGACCGGCTTTCCGGTCCTCATAGCGCACTGGTCCTCATAGCGTTGGTGTGCAAACATGTTCTGGTCCTCATAAATATAGATATACAAACACACACACCGTCACACACACACACACACACACACACATGGAGACACACACACACAGAGCCACACACACACAGAGCCACACACACACACACAGAGCCACACACAGAGCCACACACACACAAAGAGCAACACACACAGGGCCACACACACACACACAGCCACACGCACACACAGACAGAGCCACACACTCACAGACAGAGCCACATACACACAGACAGAGCCACACACACACAAAAAGAGAGCCACACACACACACACACACAGACACACACACACACAGAGCCATACACACACACACGTTTCGGGAACAGAGGCAAGAAAAGACAAGCGCAGCCAGGGAACAGAGGCAAGAAAAGACGAGCGCAGCCAGTGAATCAAGTCAAGTCAAGATTTGTATATCCCACTACTCACCCAGAGGGTCTCAAGGCGCTTGGGGGAGGGGGGGGTTTCGTTATATATCAAACAGCCAGGTTTTGAGTTGTTTTCTGAAGGAGAGGTGGTTCTGTGTAAGGCGGAGGTGGGTGGGGAGAGAATTCCAGGTTGTGGCCGCTAAGTAGGAGAATGATCTTCCTCCCATGGTGGTTCTTCGGATTCGTGGGATCGTGGCGAGGGCTTGATTGAATGAACAG